>NC_133383.1:37915891-37980164 GCF_049309525.1 Garra rufa
CTAACAGGCCTGTTTTATGAAACCGTGACACAAAATGTTCGTTTTGCGTTTGTTTCTTTATGACGGTTGACATGGTGAATACGAAAATCAGATTCCATTTTTGTGTGTGTTTAACTTACACAAGCTAATCTGTTGTTACTCATGCAGAAAAATGAAACACTGAACCACAAAACAGTCTTAAGTAGCATGGGTATATTTGTAGCAATAGCCAAAAATACATTGTGGGTCAAAATTATTGATTTTTCTTTTAGGCCAAAAATCATTAGGATATTAAATAAAGATCATGTTCCATAAAGATAAATTGCTAAATTTCCTACTGTAAATATATAAAAATTTTTATTTTTGATTAGTAATATGCATCGCTAAGAACTTCATCTGAACAACTTTAAAGGTGATTTTCTCAATATTTAGATTTTTTGCACCCTCAGATTCCAGATTTTCAAACAGGTGTATCTCGGCCAAATATTGTCCTCTCCTAACAAACATCCATCATACATCAGTGGAAAGCTTATTTATTCAGCTGTGAAACAACAAATTGACCCTTATGACTGGTTTTGTGGTCCAGGGTCACATATAAGGTATATACAGTGCCCTCCACTAATATTGGCACCCTTGGTAAATATGAACAAAGGCGGCTATAAAAAATAAATTGCATTGTTTATCATTTTTAACTTTAATTTAAAATTCTAACCTTTCATTGAGGTAGAAGAATTGAAAATAGGGAGAACTTACAGGTATGTGCCAAAAAATTAGAATATCGAGGGAAAGTCCATTTATTTATATTATGTTATATTAGTTCACTACACACAAAGTGAAATAGTTCAAGCCTTTATTTGTTTCAATTTTGATGATTATGGATTAAAGACAAAAAAAAAAAAAAATCCAGTATTTCACAAAATTAAAATATTTCATGTGACCAATAAAAAAAGGATCTTAAACACATGTTGGCCTTCTGAAAAGTGTGTTAATGTACTGTATTATGTCCTCAGTACTTTGTTGGGCCTCCTTTTGCACTAATTCCAGCATCAAGGCGGCGTGGCATGGAGGCGATCAGCCTTTGACACAGTTGAGGTGTTATGGAGCCCAAGTTGCTTTGATATTGGCCTTCAGCTCGTCTGCATTTCGGGGTATTTGTTCCCTCTTTTTCCTTTTGACAATACCCCATAGATTTTCAATGGGGTTTAAGTCAGGCGAGTTTGCCGGCCAATCAAGAACAGTTATTCCATGGCTATTAAAGCAGGTACTGGTAGTTTTGGCTTTGTGGGCAGGTGCCAAATCCTGCTGGAAAGTAAAATCATCATCTTCAAAAGCTTGTTGGCAGCAGGAAGCATGAAGTGCTCTAAAATTTCCTGGTAGACAGCTGTGTTTACTGTGGACTTGATAAAAGACAATGGACCCACACCAGCAGATGACATGCTCCCCAAACCATCTCTGACTGTGGAAACTTCACACTGGACTTTAAGCAGCTTGACTTTTGTGCCTTTCCGGTCTTCCTCCAGACTCTGGGACCTTGACTTTCAAATGAAATGCAAAACTTGGGACCACTGGGCAACAGACCAGTACTTTTTCTCCTTAGCCCAGCACAGACGCTTCTGACGTTGTTTTTGGTTCAGGAGTGGCTTGATGCATAATCAAGCTTTTTGGAGATGATGATTTTATTTTCCAGCAGGATTTGGCATCTGCCCACAAAGCCAAAACTACCAGTACCTGGTTTAATAGCCATGGAATAACTGTACTTGATTGTCCAGCAAACTCGCCTGACTTAAACCCCATTAAAAATCTATGGGGTATTGTCAAAAGGAAGATGAAGGAACAGATACCCCGAAATGCAGACGAGCTGAAGGCCAATATCAAAACAACTTGGGCTCCATAACACCTCAACTGTGTCAAAGGCTGATGGCCTCCATGCCACGCGCCTTGATGCTGGAATTAGTGCAAAAAGAGGCCCAACAAAGTACTGAGGATGTAATACAGTACATTAACACGCTTTTCAGAAGGCCAACATGTGTTTAAGATCCTTTTTTATTGGTCACATGAAATATTCTAATATGGTGAAATACTAGATTTTTTTTTTGTCTTTAATCCATAATCATTAAAAATTAAACAAATAAAGGCTTGAAATATTTCACTTTGTGTGTAGTGAACTAATATAACATACAAGTTTCACTTTTTGAAACAAATTATTGAAATAAATGGACTTTCCCTCGATATTCACATTTTTTGGCACATACCTGTACATTAGGAAATAAATGTTTTTCTCCAATGCATGTTGGCCACAATTATTGCCACCCCTAGAAATGCTTTTGAGTAAAATATCTCTGAAGTATATTCCCATTCATATTTAAAAGTTTTTAGCACACCAGGGTGACTAGAAGCGTGAAATTGTCTAGTCATGACTTCCTGTTGCACGGGATTATAAGTATGAGGAACACAAAGGCCAAATTCCCTTAATCATCCATCACAAAGAGTAAAACCAAAGATGTTCAGAACAAGTTTGTTGAGCTTAACAAAATAGAAAGTGGCTGTAAAAAAAAAACTAAAGCACTGAAAACCCCCATTTTCATTTTCAGTTCCAATCAACTAAAGATGTTACAAATACGCCTGGAAAAGGATGTGTGTCTATATCGTCATAATGCACAGAAAGGAAATGAGTTTAAGTGTCCAAAGACTCTCCAAGGATAACAGCATTGTTCATTTACAACCCTAGAATTTGTCCCTAGAATGGAATGGTCTGTTATTACCTTATTTGGAAGGTTCATGAATAATAATAAGCTCTGATTGGCTGTTTTACAGAGTGGCTCATTCAGTAGCTCGCACATGTAAGAAAATATATATTTAATCACAGACCTCGAGCCGCTATTAATATGCGGTTTATTGAAACTGCCGTTTTGAATGCACAATCATTTTACGTTCACTTTTGTGATGGCATGTGCTCTGTGTAATGTTATACTGCAGCACCAGTACTTACCACACAAGTTCAGATGTTTGTTAGTGATGCTCAGGATCTGTAAATCATTCGCCATCATCCGTGCAGTCATCTTATGGACTGCAATGTAACAGGCTACCGCTAGCAGTAAGCTAACCGTGTCCCTTCAGTGGCTCGCCTTATTTTATTAGATCGCTTTATTTGTTTTCCTTGCCTTTCTGAGTAAGTTACAGACACCAACCATCCCTGCACTTAACATCTCCTGCACAACCTGGAACATAACATTTATTCTCGTGATCTGCCATTTTCACTGTTGTCCTTGCTTTGTTTTTGTTTTTTTCACGTTAGCCTAGCTGCAGAACTACTGATGATTGGGCGATGCAAATGTAACTATTAATGATCGCGACTCTTACATCATAGTCTGTGTTATGTTAGGATTAGCTATTTTTCAGTGGTCTTTTGCAAACACCAGATTTATATAAGAAGGAGGAAACGATGGTGTTTGAGACTCACGGTATGTCATGTCCATGTACACAACTGTTAATATTCAACTATGCCAAGGTAAATACAGTTTTCATTCTATGGCACCTTTAAGAAAAAATCCTCCTTGCTCATCCAAAAACAAACTCCAGCAAATTCAGTTGTCAGACACTATTTAAAGAAGAAGTTCACTTTCAGAACAAAACTTTACAGATAATTTACTCACCCCCGTGTCATCCAAGATGTTCATCTCTTCCTTTCTTCAGTAATAAAGAAATTATGTTTCTTGAGGAAAACATTTTAGGAATTATCTCCATATAGTTTCATATAATTCAAACCGAGTTTGAACGTCCAAAATGCAGTTTAAATGCAGCTTCAAATGGCTCTAAATGATCCCAGCAAAAGAATCTGCCAATGGCCTGGTGTAAGAAAAATAGTGGAGACACTGCAGGCAAAAATCAAGTTTGAGATTTTGGGATTTTTGGTTTTTCATAAAGTGTGGAAAGAAAACATCCAATTTGTGTCAATGGATTTCAATTACAATACATATTTTTAAAAGGCCGTTTTGGGAACACATTATTCCCAAAAAATTGTTAAAAAATATATAGCTATCTAAAAATCTTTACATCAAGAAGGATATTCTAGACAATTAAAAATTATTTTCTTGTTTTCAGAAAAAAACAAGTCAAAGTTAAGTGAGTTTTTGCCTAGAACAAGCTAAATCATCTGCCAATGGAATAAGCAAAAAAAAAATCTTATTTCAAACAGAAAACAAGATTATTATTCTTACTCATCTAGAAAATCCTTCTCGATTTAAGAATGTTTAGGTATTTTGGCTAAAAACAAGACAAAAATCTAAGTAAGAAAAGCGTTTTTTGCAGTGCACCTTTTATTGGGTAAAAAAAAAGTGACCTTTTTTTTCAGAAAAAAGTCCAAATTAAGTGAGTTTTTGCTTAGAACAAGCTAAATCGTCTGCCAATGGAATAAGCAAAAAAAAATAATCTTATTTCAAACAGAAAACAAGATTATTTTTCTTACACCAGACCACTGGCAGATTATTTAGCTTGTTTCAAGCAAAAATGCACTTAATTTTGACTTGTTTTTTTTTTCCTAAAAACAAGACAATAATTTTACTCATCTAGAAAATCCTTCTCGATTTAAGAATGTTTAGGTATTTTGGCTAAAAACAAGACAAAAATCTAATTAAGAAAAGCGTTTTTTTGCAGTGCACCTTTTATTGGGTTAAAAAAAAGTTTAAAAAAGTGACCTTATTTTCAGAAAAAAGTCAAAATTAAGTGAGTTTTTGCTTAGAACAAGCTAAATCATCTGCCAGTGGAATAAGCAAAAAAATTCTTATTTCAAACAGAAAACAAGATCATTTTTCTTACACCAGACCACTGGCAGATTATTTAGCTTGTTTCAAGCTAAAAATGCACTTAATTTTGACTTGTTTTTTCTAAAAACAATTTTACTCATCTAGAAAATCCTTCTCGATTTAGGAATGCTTAGATATTTTATAGCCAAAAATCTAAGTAAGAAAAGCATTTTTTGCAGTGCACCTTTACCAAGGGTGCTAATATTAGTGGAAGGCACTGTACTACAACTCCACAGATCATCCACAAGGTGGCCAACTCGAATTGAATTTGAGCTAAGCCCTCAACCTGGAAAAGATAAACGTTATTAAAGGCTATTTACCAGTCGACCGGTCATAATTCATAAGGCTAATGCTTAACGTAACTGAGTTTAAAGCTACTAAACGGAAGGCGGATGTTACTCATCTCTCATAAGGTGTGTGTTATAATGAGGCGTATGACCATTCGATTTCATAAGACTGATCAAGTTTAAGTATCAAAAAAATCGGTTGGAATGTACATATGATACATATAATTTACCAAAAATTATTCGAATTAGAACACTCAAAATTTAGAATCTTACATTTAAAATGCTCTGATTTTTCTTTTTCTTTTTTCTTTTTTTTTTTTGGTCTACGTAGTTGTAGTCACTGAGGTGACTTCATTTTTACTCTGAAACCTGGTTGTGATGCCTATCGATTGTTCTGCGAATTCCCGCTGATAGTGTTCCTCCTCCGGTCTTTTGTTTTCAACACTTGCCAAGGTCTTATGTCCTGGTAATGATGTCATCACACCCCTTATCCTTTTACAAGTGTCCATGACAGCATGTTTCCACTGACTCAGCCTGACGAAACTAATTCATACTCAGCCCTTATTATGAACTCCGCACCTAATGCTGTGAGAATATGGAAATGCATGACGGTTAGGGATGATAAACACTCCTGAGAAGATTTAAACAGGTTTCACAGAAAACAAACTTCCTTGTTCTGTTTACATGGGACGTAAAGGTAGACATTGAAGCAGAAAAGGCTAAAGAGGTTTTCGTTATATAAATGTGATAAAACTAGTCAACAGGAAGTTCTATTGCTTAAAAAAAGAGCTGTGGATTGTTTTGTGTTGCCATTATCTATTGTTCAGTTCACGAACTGTATTAATGGCATGCACTTTATCAACACAACTTTCACTTGAACTGCTTTTATGTTGTTTTTGTCTACTGAAAATGTTCAGAAAGGCCTTTCATCAGCTGAACAGACGTTGTTAAACAGCATTACAATCCACTGAATGCGCTTTGACAGCTTTGTTTTTATTCCTGTCAAAAATTAAACATGGTGCAAAGCCTATTGGCCTGATTACAGCTGCGAATTAATAAAAGAGTGCATATTACTGGAACACCTAATGTTTAATGGTATTAGATTTGTTTAATAGATTGCTCTTTCAAGAAAATATTTGTGATTGGCTTTTAAAAGCTGTGTTTTGTGCATATTTCAGTGAACGAGTGATTTCAGATAAATTAGTTGAGTGAATAATTCAATGACTCATTCATTTTCGCCACTTACTGCTGTAATTATGTAACCTGGTAATAGCAAATCATCAGTTATAGCTTACATTTTAATTATTTGTCATAAAACATTTCTAGAGAGAGCCTGACTGATGCTAGTACTTTAATATACACTGCCAAGATCCAAGATGCTTTTTAAAGGAGACTTTTCTGCTCATCAAGGCTGCATTTATTTGATTAAAAATACAGAAATAAAATTGTAATATTGTGAAATGTTAATGCAACTTTAAAAAAGTGTTTTTCTATTTTAATATACTTTAAAATCTAATTTTTTTTCTGTGATGCAAAGCTGAATTTTCACTATCATTACTCCAGTCTTCAGTATCACACGATCCTTCAGAAATCATTCTAGTATGCTGATTTGTCATCAGTGTTGGAAATGTTGCTTAATATTTTTTTTGGAACCTGTGATACTTCTTCCAGGATTCTTTGATAAATAAAATGTTAAAAAGAACTGCATTTATTTAAAATAGAACACTTTTGTAACAATAAACACCTTGTGCAAAGTTTGGGGTCAGTAATTTTTTATTTCTTTCAAATTCTCTTGTTAAATTGATAAAAAAAAGAGGTCATAGTAAAGACTTATATTGTTAGAAAACATTTCTATTTTGAATAAATGCTGTTCTTTTTAACTTTTTATTCATCAAAGAATTCTAAAAAAAAAGTATCACAGGTTCCAAAAAAAAAAAATATTAAGCAGCACAACTGTTGTCAACATTGATCATAAAAGTAATAAAAAGCATATTAGAATGATTTCTGAAGGATCACACTGAAGACTGGAGTAATGATGCTGAAAATTCAGCTTTGTGTTACAGAAATAAATAATATTTTAAAGTATATTAAAATAAAAAACTGTTATTTTGCATTGCAATCATAATTAATTATATTACTTTTTCTCTATTTTTGATCAAATAAATGATCTTCTAAATTTTCTTTCATAACATCTTACTGATCCCAAACTTTTGAGTGGCATTGTACAGTCAAGCCCGAAATGATTCATACCTCTGGCAAATACTGACTTAAAGTTACCTTTATTCAACCAGCAAGTTTTTTTTTTGACAGGAAATGACACAGGCTTCTTCCAAAAGATAATAAGACGATGTACAAGAGGCATCATTGTGGAAAAAATATATCTCAGCTTTTATTTACATTTGAACAAAAAGTGGCACGTCCAAAATTATTCATACCCTTTGCAAACTGTCACAGTCTATGGGAAAATCCAAAGTTCTATACCATTCCAAATAGTCCAAGCTGTTCTAAAGCATCCTAATTACCCTGATTCATTGGGAACAGCTGTTTTAATCAACTCAACAGGTGAAAAACAGAAGCTCTCTGCTGTCTGTGGACAGTCATGGCTAAGACAAAGGAGCTCACTGAGGACCTGCGGCTGCGCATTGTGGCTGCTCACAAGTCAGGAAAGGGCTATAAGACCATATCTAAATGTTTTGAAGTTCCAGTGGCTACAGTGCAAAGTATTATTAAAAAATACAAGACGTTCAGCACTGAAAAATCTCAGAGGACCTGGTCGGAAGCTAAAGGTGACACCTGTGCTGGCCAGGAGGATAGTTAGAGAGGTAAAAAAGAATCCAAGGATCACCACCAAGGCCATCCTGATGAATCTGGGCTCTGCTGGTGGCAACATCTCAAGGCAGACAGTCCAACAGACACTGAACACCACTGGGTTCCACGGACGCAGACCAAGGTGGACACTACTTCTCCAGATAAGGCACACAAGAGCCGCTTGGCCTTTGCAAATGCTCATCTGGAGAAAAAAGAAGACTTCTGGTCTTCTGTTTTATGGTCAGATGAAACAAAAATTGAACTGTTTGGCCACAATGATGTAGCCTTCATTTGGCGTAAAAAAGGAGAAGCCTTCAACCCTAAGAACACCATCCCCACTGTCAAACATGGTGGTGGGAACCTAATGTTTTGGGGGTGTTTTTCAGCCGGTGGGCCAGGGAACCTAATCACAGTAAACGGCACCATGAAAAAGGAGCAATACATCAAAATTCTCAACAACAACATCAGGCAGTCTGCAGAGAAACTTGGCCTTGGGCACCAGTGGACATTTCAGCACGACAACGACCCAAAACACACAGCAAAAGTGGTGAAGAAATGGTTAGCAGACAAAAACATTAACGTTTTGCAGTGGCCCAGTCAGAGTCCTGACCTAAATCCAATTGAGAATCTGTGGAGGGAGCTAAAGATCAGGGTGATGGTAAGGAGACCCCCCAATCTGAAAGAGTTGGAGCTCATCGGTAAAAAGATGAATGGGCAAAAATACCAGTGGAGACATGCAAAAAGCTGGTCAGCAATTATAGGAAGTGTTTGATTGCTGTAATAGCCAATAAAGGCTTTTGTTTTCTATTGATATTGAGAAGGGTATGAATAATTTTAAACATGCCGCTTTTTGTTCAAATGTAAATAAAAGATGAGAAGTATTTTTCCGCAATGATGCCTCTTGTAGATCGTCTTATTATCTTCTGGGAGACGTCTGTTTCATTTCTAATTAAAAAAAAATTGCTGGTTGAATAAAAGTAACTTTAAGTCAGAATTTGCCAGGGGTATGAATAATTTCGGTTTTGACTGTATATTTGTCTCATTCACTACAGCTTCAATCTTGTTGCATAAAAAAATATTTGTGAACTAGTCAAGTTGTCAGTCCATTCTAGATGGTTTTTCTTATCTGTTTTACTTCTAAAGCTCGGAGAAACTGGCAGCCCTATTGAAATATCCAAATGGGCCAGATTTGAAAAGGCCTTAAATGGCCTGTGTTTGAAATCTTATGAAATCTTTATCTATAATAACCAGCAATAATACTTCCTGAGAAAACATTCCCAAACGGGTTGGTTCCCAAAACAAGCGTCCTACGTACTTCCTACAGCTCCTATATTATAAGTGTTCTGTGTTTCTCCATTGCCTGCTTGTCTCTCACAACCAAGAACAGCAACCGCCTCCAAAGCTTTGTAAACATCTGCTGTGAAATCGCAGAAGCGGCCCTACAAAGTCTCATCTCATTCTGTGAAAACGAAAGGCCTAGGAAATGATGCAGGACAGCTCACATGTCCTCCTCCAGCACTCCCAGCTGCTTCTCTAATGCGTCAGATACATGTACCACGATGCTCCACCAACAACACAGAGAATCATTCAGACCACAGGCTATCTGTTTACTGAATCAGCCTGGCACGTAACATCAGTCAACTTTGTGCAATATGCATGTATATATAGGCTATATATTAGTGTACACTCTGAGGGATTCCTATATTCAGTTTATACAGTGTTCAGCTTATTTGTCTTGGACGCTTTGCTTGATGGGACATGTGGATGGGTTTGCTTGTACAGATTCCTGATTACAAGTCAAGCATTCACTGCAACTGATGAAGAACTCAGGAAAGTATCCAAGTCTCTGGGAATCTCCCTAAACTTTTAGAAATTAGGTTAAAATTCCGAAATAAATACTAACACTTCCTGTCAATCATCCTGTTTACTAGTCATTTATTGTTTAAAGTTGTCCGAATGTATTTAACACAAGTATAAGAAATAAAATCATAAAGTCACAATTGCAGAAATGAATACACTTATGTGGCATGATTAGTATAAATGTGTTTAAAAGACATTGATAGTGGCTTGTTTCCTGTCATTGTGGGCCTCTCAACCAGACGCCCATGATGGTTAGAGGCCCAGGGACACTGGCCCCATTGACTCGATATATAATCCATCCTTACACATAAATGCTGATATAAGCTCTCCAAAGTCCATACACAAGAGATCACAGAGATTTTTATGAGCCAGGCTGAACAATGATTGACACACAAAGCATGTCGCTCCTCTGGCACGTTTATGCTGACAGAGTCTGGGGTGATTTTATGTACATTATTATTATTTAAAGAATAAAAAATCACCATCAGCACATTTAATTTTCACTAAACTGCATGGAAGTGCAAAAAAATTAATTAATTTAAAAAATACAGTGAGCAGATTTAATTTTAATAAATTGCATGGAAGTGCAATAAATAAATAAATCACCATCAGCACATTTAATTCAAATTAAATTGCATGAAAGTGCAAAAAAAAAAAAAAGAGAGAAAATACAATTAGCACAATTAAATTGCATGGATGCATAGAAGTGCAAACAAATCACCATTACCACATTTTATTTCCACTAAACTGCATAGAAGTGCAATAAATAAATCACCATCAGCACATTTAATTTAAACTAAATTGCATGAAAATGCAAAAACAAAAGAAGAAGAACAATTTCAATTAGCACAATTAAGTTCAATAAATTGCATGGATGCATAGAAGTGCAAACAAATCGCCATCACCACATTTTATTTCCACTAAATTGCATGGCAGTGCAATAAATAAATAAATAAATCCCCATCAGCACATTTAATTTCCACTTAATTGCAAGAAAGTGCAATAAATAAATAAATAAATCACCATCAGCACATTTAATTTCCACTAAACTGCAGGAAGTGCAAAAAATTAAATAAATTAAATCACCATCAGAACATTAAATGTACCAAATTGCACAGAAGTGCAAAATAATGATAAAATAAAATAAATATTTAATTTCCACTAAATTAAGAACAAAAAATAAATTAAATAAATTAAATTAAAAAATCAGCATCATCACATTTAATTTCCACTAAATTGCATGGAAGTGCAAAAAAAAAAAAAGCTATCACCACATTTAATTGGAAGTGCAAAAAAAATTTAATTAAATTAAAAAATCACCATCATCACATTTAATTTCCACTAAATTGCATGGAAGTGCAATAAATATAAAAATAAATATCATCACACCTAATTTCCACTACATTGATTGGAAGTGCAAAAAAGAAAAAAAAAAGAATAATAATACTATCAATTGAATTAAAAAAATCACCATTATCACATTTAATTTCCACTAAATTGCATGGAAGTGCAAAATAAGTAAATAAATACATACATAAATAAATAACCATCAGCATATTTAATTTCTATTTCAATTTCCACTAAATTGCATGGAAGTGCAAAAAAAAAACATAAATAAATATTAATGACAAAAATACAATTAAAGTAAAATGAATAAATAAATAAATAGCCATCACCACATTTAATTTCCACTAAATTTCATGGAAGTGTAAAAAATAAATAAAATTAATTAAATTAAGAAATCACCATCATCACATTCAGTTTCCACTAAATTACATGGAAGTGCAAAAAAAAGAGAGAAATAAATAAAAATAACCATAAGCACATTTAACTTCCACTAAATTGCATGGAAGTGTAAAAAATAAGTAAAATTTATTAAATTAAAAAATCACCATCATCACATTTAATTTTCACTAAATTACATGGAAGTGCAAAAATCAATCAAACAAACATTAGCAGCACATATAATTTCTACTAAATTGCATGGAAGTGCAATAAATGAAGAGAAAAGATAAATAAATAATAAAAATAACCATCAGCACATTTAATTTCCACTAAATTGCATGGAAGAGCTAAAAATAAATAAATAAAATAAAATCAATTAAATTAAAACATCACTTTTTATTTCCACTAAATTGCATGCCTCGGTGCTGTTTATAATCTGATTATAAAACTTGCATTAATCATGCATTTAACAAGAATTATTAAAATATGAATACACATGTAAATATGCAAATAAGCCATTATCTAATTAGATATACACTGTTTTAGTTGCCAGTGCAACAGTTCTCATTTTCATTTAGTTTAACTTGATGTACTAAAATAACTAAAACTTAAAAAAAAATATATATATATAAATAATATATATATATATATATATATATATATATATATATATATATATATATATATATAGATAGATAGATAGATAGATAGATATAGATAGATATAACTAAATATAACTAAAACTTTAAAAAACAACCCATAAAACTTAATTTAAAAAAATTAAAATGAAATCTGAAAATATAAAAATAAAAACAGATTTGAAATAATAAAAACTCAATGATACTAAAATAACAGCAAAAGGAAAAAAAAAAAAAAATTTTGGCGCAATTTTGGCTCCGCCCACAACGACCGCAGTTGATTCTCTCAGCCCCACCCATATTTTCGCGTCATCACTTCTGCTATGCGCTGATTCCCCGCAGACCCGCCCGCTCAGAGCTCAGTCATCTGAATGTGTGTATGAGAGTGTGAGTGTGTGAGCGAGCGAGAGAGAGAGAGAGAGAGAGAGAGAGCGAGAGCGCGCTTCCAGCATTAGGGCCGAACACTGAGGTGTCAGCGCATCCGGACACAGGACAGCCATGGCCCTGCTCGATCTAGCCCTGCAAGGCTTCTCCATCTTCGGATTTCTCTTGTTTATCGTCCTCTGGCTCATGCACCTCGTGTCCATCATCTACGTGTAAGTGAATGCGGCATCTATGATTTCAAACGCGACGCACAAGACGCGTCCTTTATTTTTAGCGACGCTGATCGCGAGCCTGCAGCGTAGACACATTCGTTGTTTAATGTGCCGCGGAGGGTCGCGTCGCGTCGCTCGCGTTCAGTGCAGATGGGGGTGTCTGGCTAACAGGAACATGGGTTTCCTCTTGGGCTCGTCGCGGTTTAACTAAAAACGTATTTGTGGCTATTAAAACGTTCGTAGTGCTAACACAGCTGGCTGAGGATAAATTCATATTAATTATACGCCAATCATACACACACACACACACACACACACACACATTAGCCTCCGGCTAGTCTTCTAATAATCTCGTTTCTTATCGCTAGCGATGATAGTTAGCATAGCCACTGCGCACTGTCCTTGTTATTTTATTCGTTAGTTTACAAAGTCTAATAGGTTTTAAATCCTATTAATTAATTTCTCAGGGGGCTTTTATTAATTGTTTGTGGTGGGAGTCAAAGCTACTTCAGTTAGCTTCGTTAACGCTAGACAACCGGCTTTCAAGGATTGAATGGAATATGTTTGTGATGGGGTTTTGTTTCGTGTTTAGAAAACCTGTGCACGTTTGTTTACCACAGTGCGTTCATTATTCATAGTATCTTCTATTTATCATCTAACAGCATAAGAAAACAATTCAGTCAGATGGGCATACATATTTTAACACCAGCCTTTTAATATAATATAATTCAGTAATCTGTTTCCAGTCAGTATTTATGACAGTATTCAGTCAGATCTTCTGATTGGTAGTGTGTATCATATGATACTCAGCCTGTGATGAACTTTGTTGACTATGGAGCTGTGGGTTGGGAGTTTCCTCCACCTGCAACAATGTGTCATGTGAGTTGGCTTTGTTTCTATCATGCTCTGATTCTACTAGAGAATACAAAGCAAAACAAACAAAAAACATTCACTTTTGGCATCCAGGCTGATCATGCAGGCTCTTCTTGATGTCCGTCTCACACGATTGCTTTTGGACATTTGCAAACTCCCAAATGATGTGTTCGTGTACACCCGCTAATGCAAAAATGCCCAGGGTTTCGGAGAAGGTTGCTGCAGGTCATAAGACTCATTCAAACCAGTCTCGAGGCGTCAGCTGCCTCTGTAGACGCAGTATCTTGCGTTACGAAATGCTTATGACATACTGTAAAATTAGTAGTTTACACTTTGGGCTGCTGTTCTTTTTTACCTTTGAACAAGCACCCCAACCATCCTAGCAAGTTTTTAAGTTGTAATGCACCCATAAATGTGACCCTGGACCACAAAACCAGTCTTAAGTAGCGAAATTATTATTTATGCCAAAAATCAGGATATTAAGATCATGTTCCGTGAAGATATTTAGTAAAATTCCTACCGTAAATATATCAAAACTTAAAGGAGTAGTTCACTTTCAGAACAAAAATGTACAGATAATGTACTCACCCTCTTGTCATCCAAGATGTTCATGTCTTTCTTTCTTCAGTCGTAAAGAAATGATCTTTTTTGAGGAAAACATTTAAGGATTTCTCTCCATATAATGGACTTCTATGGTGCCCCCGAGTTTGAACTTCCAAAATGCAGCTTCAAAGGGCTCTAAACGATCCCAGCCGAGGAAGAAGGGTGTTACCTAGCGAAACAATCGGGTTATTTTCTAAAAACATTTACAATTTATATACTTTTTATATACACAGAGCTAACCAAGACGAACATTTGAGGTTAAAAAGTATATAAATTGTAATTTTATTTTAGAAAATAACCGATCGTTGCTAGATTAGACACTTCTTTCCTCGGCTGTGATCATTTAGAGCCATTTAAAGCTGCGTTTTGGTAGTTCAAACTCGAGGGCACCATAGAAGTCCATTATATGGAGAGAAATCCTGAAATGTTTTCTTCAAAAAACATAATTTCCTGAATAAAAAGAAAGAAAGACATGAACATCTTGGATGACAAGGGGGTCATTATCTGTACATTTTTTGTTCTGAAAGTGAACCACTCCTTTAAGTTTTTGATTAGTTTTATGCATTGCTAAGAACTTTAGATTAACTTTAAAGGCGATTTTCTCAACATTTAGATTTTTTTGCACCCTCAGATTCTAAATATAGTTTTATTCTAACAAACCATACATCATTAAATGTAAAAACAAATACCCTTATTACTGGATTTGCGGTCTAGGGTCACAAATGAGCTTTGGAATGCAAAAATTTGACTGAACTTAATGAATTCTGGTCTGAAAAGATGACTATGACTTTTTTTGTTGGCATCCGTTATTTTTTTATGCTTCATTATGGCTTTGACCACACAACAGCACGCTGTTCATGCTCCTGCTGCTGTCCACCACTGAGTCATTCGTGAGGTCACTCACATTGATCTGTTGTGAAGCAGGAATGAAAGGACTGAATTTCCTGATCAGGTTGTACCCTGAGGTCAACTGCTTTCTTTGTAACGGATAATAGCTCAGTCGTTGACCGCTGTTATGTTGCCCTTCGGGCTCTGATAGTATCTTTTTGCGAGTGGACAATGGTCTCTTATTGGTGTTTTCCATTATATGTTAAGAGTCAAAGGTATTTTAATGGATTTACTTTTAAAATCACCTTTTTAGTTAAAGTGGGGTCAGTGTTAATCAGAATCACAAATGTTTTTGTTTATCTGGTTTGGTAATCCTTCAACGGCAGTGTCAGAGAGACGTTAGGATGAAGAAATACAGGTTCGGTGATGCAACTGACAGTATGTTCGAGTCCCGAGTACACCTAGTTTCAGTAGTCAGGTATGGGGATGGATGATGTGCAGCCCATCCTGTGGGAACCTCGCCCAAGCGGAGTGAGTCCTTCCTCCTGTGCCTTGTTTCCTGATTGCTCAGCTCTGATCTTATTTGCCTGGTATGTGACGTTTGACCCAGTGCGATAGGATCTGTTTAGTAAAATGTCTTTATGTAATCCTTTCCTCTTTGCATAAAGTTGGGAAGTTGCGCATGGCTTCATGTAGGATTGCCACAAACTCTTCACCTATTGGCTCACAACAGCCTTATGAGTTTTTTTAGAAGTAGAGGTACAACCAGAGAACATTTGAATGAAATTTTGCAGGTGAAAAAGGCCATTTTCTGATAATAGTTAGACCAAACCAAGCAACAACAAAGTCTTTTATGAAATTGAAATGGGAAATCTGCCGTTTTAATGCAAAATCTAATGGATTTTTTTCCACAGAAATTATTCAAAACACTGTAAATGTGCCTGCACCTTTTCGGTCAGTGTATTGTTCGCTAAAAAAATAGTAAGTAAAATACTAAGTAAAAATGCATCTTTAAAATCTTACGATTTTTTCCTGGTTGTATATCAAAAATTGTCGACAAATATTTTATTTTATTTTTTTTTTGTCGAGTAGTCGGTTGAATAATCAATCAAAGTCTACTAATAATGAGTAAAATAATCAATGAGTTAGTCGATTAATCGTTCTAAAAATGATTCGATTAATTGATTATCAAAGTAATTGTTTGTTGCAGCCCTTCTTGCTAATATTGTATTTTCATCACCACAAAAACCATACATTTTACTATTTTTTTATTTTTTTAATGTATACAAAATATTTTAAATACATTTTATATTAAGCATGCATATAAATGATAAATTATGCAGTTTAAAGTAAATTATTATATTTTTGTAATAATTCCAGCATTGACAGGTATTTATTCTTAACGTATTTCTTATGTTGTGGCATAAAGACATAAACTACCCGTTTAAAGTTTTTTAACAGTATGATTATTAATTTTTTTTCTTCTGCTCACCAAGTCTGCATTTATTTGTTTCAAAGTACAGCAAAAACTGTAAAATTAAATATTTTTACTATTTAAAATAACTGCTTTCTATTTGAATATATTTTCCAATGTAATTTATTCTTGTGATTTCAAAGCTGAATGTTTAGCGTTACTCCAGTCACATGATACTTCAGAAATCATTATAATGTTCTGATTTGCAGCCCAACGAATAGAAAGTTCAGAAGAACAGCATTTATCTGAAATAGAAACCTTTTGTAACCTTATAAATGTCTTTACCATCACTTCTGATCATTATAAAGCATCCTTGCTAAATAAAAGTATTAATTTCTATAATCTCTTCCCCCCACACCAAAAAAAAAAAAGTGGTATAGTGTATAATGTTACAAAAGCTTTTTATTTCAGATATATGCTGATTTTTGGCTCTTTCTATTAATCAAAGAAATGATTTCTGTAGGATCGGGTGAAACTGAAGACTGGAGTAATGATGCTGACAACTGAGCTTAGAAATCACAGGAATAAATTACATTTTAAAATATATTCAAATAGAAAGCATTTATTTTAAATAGTAAAAATATTTCATAATTTTTGGTGTACTTTGCATCAAGTAAGTCTTTTAAAAAAAAAACATAAAAAATCTTACTGTTCAAAAACTTTTGACTGGTAGTGTACATTTTATATGAATCATGTAACAATTCATTCTACTGAATGAAATATTCATACAATGACGAAGAACCATCAGGTGATCCATACAGAGAGCCCTGCCTCTTTTCAAGCTGCACAAGTTTGAACGTATACTTTATATCTGTAGAGCAAACAATGCAGATCCATTTGCTTATTTACCTAAGACTTAGAGCGTTGTTCAAATGTAAGCACGAGCAATAGTAATGCTTATATGACCTGGCAAACACCATTATTAACCTAAAGTGAAGAACTATAACTGATGCATACTGAGCAGTAGCATATGTGCCTTTCACATTCAATTCCTTTTTTTGTATAAAGGAAATAATGCTTTATTTTTAAAGTCAAGTTTCCGCCTTGAGGCGTCCGTGTACCGTGAGTAATCAAAAGCAAATAAACTCCTAATGGTTCATTAAAATTTAGTCATTGTTATTTTGGGAATTTGGTCTTTTTAGTGCAGGTTTCGAGGCTGGGCGGGAGGTGGGATGTGTTGCTCTGCCGTTTCGTTAATGGTGTGAGGCGGTGAGATGAGGCCGTGTTGGCCCCCATATTTAATAGAGCGTGAGAGAGGCAGACACCTCCAGCAGGAGCGGCTATCACATGAACTGATGAAGAGCTGCTCACAGAGCCTTTAGAAATTCCCTCACTGACTCATATGTGAAGCTGAGTAAACATTACACACGTGTCAGAGAGAGGCCTTTCCTTTACTAACGTATTAAATATGATCTTGTAGGTCACCAAGAAAGGGCTTGTCAGTTTTGGCCTTGCTGATGGAAACAAGGTGAAAATTACAGAGAGAGGAGTGTGGGATGGCATCAGAAATTGTGTGTAATGAACATTTAAGGTGGCTTATGTAATGTGTGTGTGATCGATACTGATTATTTGGTCTCATAGTTATAGATGTGACTCATGATTGATGTTTCATCTGATCTTCCTCTCATTGGTCTTTTCCTGTCACTCTATATGCTCAAGTATTTGCTCTTGGCTCTTATTGGCTATTCACACAGAACCGTCTTTGCGAATGGTTTAAAAAATAAGCACAGCGCAGAATGCCTACTCCGCCATGTTGTGGTCATATAGAAAGGTTGTCATTCAAACCTGCTACTGTAAACACAAGCTTGTCTGTCAGGGACAGACAGAGGTTTTCAAAGATGGGTTCCATTCAGAACAGGCCTTGCAAGGGTCGATCAGCGAAGTTGAGCACTCGTTCTGTGCGTCAGGTGCAGAACCTGGCTTCAAAAAACAAATGCATGAGTGCTGCCAGCATTGCTTTAAAGGTTGCAGAAGTGGAAGGTCGGCTTGTCAGTGCTCAGACCATACGCCGCACACTGCAACAAGATGGTTTGCATAGGCGTCATCCCAGAAGGAAGCCCCTTCTAAAGCTGGCTCACAAGAAAACAGTTTGCTGAAGACAACCTGTCCAAGAGCATGAATTACTGGAAGCATGTCCTGTGGTCTGATGAGACTATAAGATAAACTTGTTTGGCTCAGATGGTGTCCAGCATGTGTGGCGATGCCCTGGTGAGGAGTACCAAGAAAACTGTGTCTTGCCTACAGTCAAGCATGGTGGTGGTCGCATCATGGTCTGGGGCTGCATGAGTGCTGCTGGTACGAGCTGCAGTTCATTGAGGGAAACATGGATTTCATTATGTACTGTACATTCTGAAGCAGAACATGATGCCTTTCCCCTAGAAACTATGCAGAACGGCAGTTTTCTCAACATGATGTAAGGTGGAGAAGCACCATGTGTCTAACATCCAGCAGCTCCGTGAGGAGTGGAAGAGGATCCCAGCAACAACCTGATTAAGACAGTGCCAGATATCAATGGTGCTAACACAAAATATTGACACTTTGGACAAGTTCACTTAGGGTGTACTAACTTTTGTTGCCAGGTATTTTGACAATAATGCTGTATTGAGTTATTTTTAGAGGACAGTAAGTCTATACTGCTATACAAGCTGCACATTGACTACTCTAAAATATATCCAAGTTTAATTGCTGTAGTTTTGTCCACTTGAGAAGATGCTAAAATGGTTGCTAAAATGTGAGGGGTATACTCACTTTTGAGATACTGTAGCATGCATTTGCGGCAATCGTGTTGCCCAGTGCAAATTTGTGGCTATTCGCATTTTTGCAAAGTCTCAATTGAGGCGTATGTCATGCATTCGCGGCAAATTTTTCAGCTGGCACAAATCTGTGGCTATTTGTGTCTTTGCAAAGTCTCGATTGAGGCGATCATGTACCTGCTGCAAATTTGTGGCTATTTGTTTCGTTGCATAGACTTACTAATCTACTTGCGTGAATAATTCAATTAGCTTTTGTTATGCACTAATAGAAATTGCAATTTATAAAGGTTTAGCTCTTATTCTATTTTCTCTCTGTTTTCTTTGCATTAGATAGAGCTTGAAATGTTGTTTGACATTCACAAGAAAGTGCCATCAGTGATGTTTTGGCAGTCGAGATAGACAAACTTATCTCTGAGAGCCAAACATGCTCAGACAGCTAAATCTTTCTTCCAGCTTTTAATGGCTATTGCTGTCTTGGAAGCTTCTGCGCTCGTTCTGTAGAGTGCTGGCAAGTGCGTCAGGAAAGACTCCAGACCCTTCAGACAGGAACAGATAGGAAGTGCACAAGTGGAGTTCCTGAGAAGCGGAGAGTGCTGGAATTGCTGATCAAATCGTCCAATTTTTTAAATGCCTCCATAAACACTGACATGGTTAACTCTGCATTACCTGAACATTGTGCCAGCAAAACAAGACATGGCTACATATTTGAGCACAAACAGTTCTCAGAAATACTAAAGCCTATTGTGACGTCCAGGAATGCTCTGATTTAATTTACATCCTGTAAGCTCAGCCATTAATGCGCTCGTAACATCATATCTGTGTTCACGAACAATAAAATAATAAAGGACGCCAACCTGACCCCATAGACTTTGAGCATAGTGAGACTTTCTTTTTTTTTTTTAACAAAATATGACAAATGTGAAAAACTGACAAATAATCATTATAGCGAAACTGCAGTAACTTGGGAAACCAAACCAGTTGGATCACTTGTCATGTTGCGGTACATAGGTGAGCTATCAGCTGCCAGTCAAACTGCAAACAAACAGTTGATCACTGTTTGAAATAATACACCATCCCACTGAATGCTTTTGTGCTGCAGCCTTCATTTGGTTACTGCAGGTCGCTTGCAAATAGAGCAACCAAAATTTGCAACATAGACCTGGTTCTTGCGTCTTGTTGTAGTGTAATTCACTTACACTACATTTTTTTTTATTTTTTATTGCGTCAGTGTTGTTCTCTGTAAATGATTACAAAGATAAATTCTGATCATAATCATGCAGGTATGTTTTTAGAAGTATTTGCTACAGGTAAAGTAGGCCACATATCAGCTTCCCCAGGATAAAAACTTCCTGAAGTTCAGCAGTCTGCACAGGAAGCAACATAACTTCCTGCTTACATGGATATACACTAGTGCTGTCTATCGATTTAAAAAAAAAAATACTGATTAATAGCACATTTTTCTCAAATTAATTGATCAGTTTGAGCTTTTTTTTAGTCTTTAACAAAACAACTTCTAATTTAAGTAAACTTTAAGTGAACAGTCTTCACATAAACCCATTATTTACAGATATACAGAAGTTGAATAAAGTTATCAAACACTAAATTCTGAATTAAATATAGATGAATCCTTAAAGCTACAAATGTTATTGATTTTTTTCTTTGATTAATAGACATCACAGCAGCTAGGTTATTTGGCTGCTATTACTCTAAGAGCTGCCGCTGCTGAACGTGACGCGGATCTGACACGAACGCTCAAGTTTCCTTCGCACTTTATTATGAAATTATACAGGCTACAGCTCTAGCTCTGTCCCTTCGTTTCCTGTGTTAAATTTTTTTTAACGCCATTAGAGGAGTAGTTCACTTTCAGAACATAAATTTACAGACATTTAATGTCTTTCTTTCTTCAGTTGTAAGGAAATTATGCTTTTTGAGGGAAACATTTCAGGATTTCTCTCCATATGATGGACTTCTATGGTGCCCCCCGAGTTTGAACTTCCAAAATGCAGCTTTAAAGGTCTCTAAACGATCCCAGCCGAGGAAAGAAGGGTCTTATCTAGCAAAACGATCAGTTATTTTCTAAAAATAAAATTACAATTTATATACTTTTTAACCTCAAATGCTCGTCTTATCTAGCTCTGTGTGTACTCTGTGTAGAGATTAAAAAGTATATAAATTGTAAATGTTTTTAGAAAATAACCGGTTGTTTTGCTTGATAAGACCCTTCTTCCGTGGCTGGGATCATTTAGAGCCCTTTGAAGCTGCATTTAAACCGCATTTTGGAAGTTCAAACTCGGGGGCACCATAGAAGTCAATTATATGGAGAGAAATCCTGAAATGTTTTCCTTAAAAAACATAATTTCTTTACGACTAAAGAAAGAAAGACATGAACATCTTGGATGACAAGGGGGTGAGTACATTATATAACTACTCCTTTAAACTTGAGAAAATTACTACTTTTGACAGCACTAATATACTCACAAAAAGTTACTTTTAAAAGTAATGCATTTTAATATTGTGTTACTCCATAAAAAAGTAACTGATTGGATTACTTAGTTACTTTTTATAGAAAGTAATGTGTTAGGTTATTTCTTCTCATTTGGCCTGACCTCGTTTTTCTCTCTTCATCAATAGAAAAGTAAAAAGCACAAATGTTACGTTTATCTAAAGTAGTTTGTTACTTTACTAGTTACTTGAAAAAAGTAATCTGATTACATAACTTGTGTTACTTGTAATGCACAATGTAATCTAAAATCATTGCTTGTCTATCTTTTCAGCCGTCTGCATCTCAACAAGAAGACCACAGAAAAGGTGCCGTACAGCAAACTGGCTGGTGTGTCGCTTCTGAAGCCCCTCAAGGGTGTGGACCCCAATCTCATAAACAATCTGGAGACGTTTTTTGAGCTGGACTATCCCAAGGTACCATCCTCTAAACTCTTTGACCTTGCTGTTGCCCGCGCTGTTGTTTCAAGTTGCTGACAGTCAAGTTATTATTATATGCATTTGCTATCATGTGTTTGAGAAACCCTTAAGTAGAAAACTCCTGGGTGTAACTGTATTTGCAATGGACAGAAGTGCCTAAAATGTGCAGCTTGAGGAGAGGTGTGTTATTAACTTGCAAACAGGTAGATAAATTAAAGCGTAGATTTAGAATTAATAGTTGATTGAATGACATTAAGGGCCAGATTTACTAACAGCTTGCACCAGCACAAACCGTCTTTGTCGGCATTTACTTAAGAAGTGCAATAAAGAATTAGCACTGAAAAGGCATGGACACCGTTATTTTTGCACCTGACAAATATGCATTTGTAGGAGTTTCCCTTTCAGATGCAAAATTTACGGGAAGAGAGTTGGTCTGCAAAACGATTATTCGCGATTAATCGATTCAAAATAAAAGTTTGCAAAAAAAGGGCAGATTTTGTCCCGATCTATCACAAGCTTAAATGTGATTTTATACAACAGTTCAGTACATACGACGTTGATATTGTGTTGTACTTTAAACACAATATTATTAGTTTTTTTTCGATTTTGCATAGAACATATTACCTTTGAATCCAGTGCAGAATTGTTGCGACGTCTCCGATCAAATCAATAATTTAAAGCCCCATTCATAAAGTGAGCCGTTTACTGAATTCCTGAATGAATCAACCGTTTGAACGAATCAAATGAAAGGCATTTACCGCCACCTGCTGGCAGATTTAGTTTATTATTTAGAGTATTATTTAAGTAATAATAATAAAAACATTTAAAGGCATAGTTCACCCAAAAAATGTAAATTCTGTCATCATTTACTCACCCTCATGTCGTTTTAAACCTTTCTTTTGTGGAACATAAAAGAAGGTATTTTGAAGACTCTTGATAACAAAGCTGTTCCGGTTACCAGTTACTTTCAAAGTAAGAACAAAAAAAAAATGGGATGTTTCTCAAATTATCGTCTTTTATGCTCCATAGTTTACGTTAGGCCGTTGCAGCCTAAATGTTTGTGTAATACATTTTATGTTCAATCAAAAAAATATATATTTATATAATAATGTCTACTTTCTATACTTTCTCATTTAACACGATAATTGTTTTAAATGGTTTATTGTGGGTATTTTTTTTTTCGATTAATTAGATTAATTAATTGAAACATCATTTACTTAATTAAAATTGAATTTGAATTTATAAAAATGACCCCGTTCAAAAGTGTACATACACTTGGTTCTTAATCCTGTGTTGTTACCTGAATGATCCACAGCTGTGTTTTTTATTTAGTGATAGTTGTTTAGAGTCCCTTGTTTGTCCTGAACAGTTAAACTGGCCACTTTTCTTCAAATTATCTTCTTTTATGCTCCATAGTTTACGTTAGGCCGTTGCAGCCTACATGTTTGTGTAATACAT
Organism: Garra rufa; assembly: GCF_049309525.1. Lineage (NCBI taxonomy): Eukaryota > Metazoa > Chordata > Actinopteri > Cypriniformes > Cyprinidae > Garra > Garra rufa. Next base: position 37,939,495 of record NC_133383.1, read on the forward strand.
TTTATGTTGAATCAAATAATATATTTATATCAAAATGTCTACTTGATACTTTCTCATTTAACACAATAATCCTTCTAAATGGTATATTGTGGGTATTTTCACAGTCAAATTTATTTTGCAATTAGTTTGATTAATTAATTGAAACATCATGTAATTAATTAGATTAAAAAAACAAATTTATCAACTGACAGCCCTTAAAAATACACACATATATGTATATATTTAAAATAAATGTATTTATTTGTATGTAAACACTTGTATATAATTTATTATATATAAATAATTTGCATATAAATCTAACATATTTTTCCTTAATATATACATGTATGTGTGTATTAATATATACTTATACTACAGAGCCGTTGAATGTTTGAATCTGATTGGCTGACGAACGTTCTAGAGGTGTGCATTATTTTCAGGGATACGCACGGCGAACGTAGTTCCAGGCAGCTTTTGACCGCGGTACATGTCTATATCACTTCGCCACACGATTTCAGTTATTTCAAAGGTCCTTACAGCCCAAAACAGCAAAATAACTAAAACCCACAGTGACACTGGCCAAACTAATAAACACAGTAAACAACAGGATAAAAACGACAGATTATGTCCATGTTTTTTCCACAATATTACGTTTTATTATGTACGGAAAGCACAAACTATTTCTCTCGCTCTCTCTCTCTCACTCACAGACGCACACACATACAGTTAGCACTTGCATTAGCATTCGCACTAATGTTGTTAGCGCTGCTCTGACGATTAACAACTTAAAAACGACATGACAGTTCTCACGCGAGGTAACAACGGCGTGGTCTTGAAGAAAATGGACTTAAAGTTCAACTGTTAGTAGAGACGATGCTGCCAGTCACCTTTGAGAGACACACAGACTTGATAGAGGTAATTCATGCACTTAGTCTCTCTCCCTCACTCTTTCTGTCCGTCTGCTTGTCTGTCGGTCTGTCTAAACATCATTATTAACTGCATTAGTTTGCTATCAATGGCTCAAGCGTCGTTACTAGGTCTAAAATGACGTTTTGGAACTAGCAACGAAGCTGTTATATGAGCTGCGTAAGAAATTAATCCTACTCAGGATAGCATTTTAAGGATAAAAACCGGACGAATGTCTTGAAATATATCATTTGATCGATGTCTTGAAGTGTGGTAACTGTAGTATAAACGGGATAATTGACTTCGGGCCGTAGAATTCAGCGAAAATAATGCATCACCACCTCGGGTGTGCATTATTTTCTAAGAATTCTACGGCCCGTCGTCAGTTATTCCTTACATAATGAATATATGGCACTGTTATGAATGCGCTCAGGACAGTTAGACATTGCGTTGGATCAGAGGTGAAAAAATGATATACAGTAAATACTGTTCAGTTTTTTGCACAGACCGTTGTTTCCTGTGTTAAGACCTCAATGTGTCGTCACAAGCTGAGCTGGAGAGTTTAGTTTGGTTTCATTTGTGTATGTTTTTTTGACTCTCAAAGCCGTGGAGCCCATTGATTGCCATTATATGACTGACAGACTGCAACGGTTTGAGTTAAAAATCTTCGTACTGATGAAACAAAGTCACCTACATCTTGCATGCCCTGGGGAAAGCAGATAAAAATCCAATTTTAATTTTTTGGTGAACTATCCCTTTAAGACTAAACATACTGTAGAGTAAGAACCGGTTTCTTTCCATCTTAGATTGAACTAAAAGTAGTTCAGTGTCAAGATACTGCGTTTCTTAGCTGCCCTAGTTTTTAGGTTGCAAATATTCCATCAATGTGGTGAAATACTGTGCTCCAATTCACAACTTTTGCAACACTACTTGTGTGTACTTGTTAAGTGGCACACGTGTGACTTCCTGGCATTGGGTCTAAGTGGTCGTGGGAGATGTGCGTTTAAATTCTCATTATGTTTATGGAAAGTAAACGTGGTTAGCCCACCAGGTGTTGGTGGGTCGCTGCCTGCGCCCTGATGATGGAGATGCTATAATTCTTGGGTAGGCGAGATGGCATTTATCTGTTAAACACTGCTGCTGTTTTCCCGCATTGCTGTCATTTATGCGTCATGTGTGGCTTGGTTTATGTTCTCTGCTGATCTTATTTGCTCGTGGCTAGAGTCAGACAGCGTTGCTGGGATGTTTTAAAAAACAGAGGGCTGAATTGTAGCAGGCCACCAACATAGAAAGCAGGAGATGATGATACAAGGATAACACAAAACAAAACAAAATTCCCAGAAGTACCACTGCTTTGCTTTTATGTAAATAAAGTGTATGTTCTTGGTTTATGGAATATTCCTATCTGACATTCTTAAGGCACTGACTGGAGAGTCTTATTGGCTATTTGAATAGATGTTCAAATGTTCCTGGCAAATGTATGTATCCAAAGGCTGTCCCAAATATTCAGGCTTGAGTGTTTTGAAAGGTAAAACTGTACCTTGATAAGGTACATACAAAACATGTCCGAGGCATATTGTGCCCCATAATTATGCAAAAATAAGACTTTGTTTTGCATAAAGTAACTAAAGCCAACAAATGTATTTTATTATTGCAATTTTGTAATGTTTTTAGAAAGAAGTCTCTTTTGTTTACCAAGGCTGCATTTACAGTTGAAGTCAAAAGTTTACATACACATTGCAGAATCTGCAAAGTGTTATTTTTTTTTTTAGCAAAATAAGAGGGATTATGCAAAATGCATGTTGTTGTTTTTTTTTTATTTAATACGGACATGGATAAGATATTTTACATAAGAGATGTTTACATATAGCCCAGAAGAGAAAATGTTCAAAAGTTTGCATACACTTGATTTTTAATACTGTTGTTACACTGTAAAAAGTTTTCACCAGTTTCAACTTAAAAGCTTAAGTTAGCAGCTGCCTTAAGATTGTAAGTTAAATCAACTTAAGTCATTTGTATCAACTCATTTTTATTGTAATAAGTTAAAATGACTTGTAGTTTTAAGCTGATTTAACTTAAAAACTTAAGGCAGCTGCTGAATCTGGTGAAAACTTTTTACAGTGTACTTGTATGATCCACATCTGGTTTTTTTTTTTTGTTTAGTGATAGTTGTTCATGAGTCCCTTGTTTGTCCTGAACAGTTAAACCGTCTGCTGTTCTTCAGAATAATCCTTCAGGTCCCACAAATTCTTTGGTTTTCCAGCATTTTTGTATATTTGTACCCATTCCAACACCGACTGTATGATTTTGAGATCCATCTTTTCACACTGAGGACAACTGAGAGACTCACATGCAACTATTTCAGAAGGTTCAAATGATCACTGATACTTCAAAAGGAAACATGATGCATTAAGAGCCGGGGGTGAAAACTTTTGAACCGAATGAAGACGTGTACATTTTTCTTATTTTGCCTAATAATATATTTTTTTTTCATTTGGGAACTGCCCTTCAGAAGCTACTGAAGATACTTGCTTGTTTCCCAGAAGACAAAACAAGTTAAATTTTCCCCCGGAAACATCAGTCAGCGTTTGAAGCTTCTGTAATAGTACAATTAGTAGATATTACAATTAACTAAATTTTCTTGAAGACCTGGATATATTCTCGTCAGGATGCATGAGCTTCGCTTGAGCTTTGCTAAAGACAGCGACTGTGTTCGACGGTAATGAAGAGGTTAAGGCAGACGTGATGGAAACACACAGGGTGCGTCCCCTGATAATACGTACTTATCTTTGTTGCTGAGCACTGCCACCGTCTAATTACAGTGTTTCTATTTTGCATCGTGACTTGAGCACCAAGCTTTTGATCAAATCACTGATGCTTTTCTAATGAGGAGCTTTTCCAGGTGTTGGTGCTCTGCGAAATAACCCATTTACCATTGGATGATTGTGTCCTGTTGTAAGCCATCTGTCAGAGCTCCTAAATTAAAAATGAAATTGATCTGGCGTATAATACGCAATTCCATGACCAACCCTGAACAGAAAGTCCAGTCCTTGTGTGATTATATAGTAGTAAAACAAAAACTTGATTGTTAGTAATGCTATTAGATATGCATTGCATTTGTTTGAATGAAGCTGAATCTAATCTAAAGGCAGTCCAATTTTGTTTCTCTCATTCATTTGGTCAATGCATTAAAATTAAAGGGATAGTTCACCCAAAAATGACAATTCTGTCATTAATTACTCACCCTTATGTTGTTGTAAGACCTTCGTTCATCTTTGGAACACAAATGAAATCCGAGAGCTTTCTGAACCTGCGTAGACATTTAACGTTTAAGGCCCAGAAAGGTAGTAAGGAAATCATTTAAATAGTCCAAGTAACATCAGTGGTTCAACCTTAATGTTGTGAAGCTACGAGAATACTTTTTGTGCGCAAAGAAAACAAATAACAACTTTATTCAACAATTTATTTTCTGTTCCTACTACCTTTCTGGGCCTTGAACATGTCAGTTGTGTTGCTGTCTATGCAGGGTCAGAAAGCTCTTGGATTTCGTCAAAAATATCTCCCATTTGTGATCCGAAGGTGAGTAATTAATGACAGAATTTTATTTTTGGATGAACTGTCTCTTTAAGAAAATAAAAAGTTCTAAACCAACTATGAAATTAATCACATCTTTACCAAGTATTTAAAAATAATGAAGTACATTGACAAAATTGACAAAATGTCATTCAGCTGGATTTTCTGGGTCAGTTTTTGATGTTTTCATATTAGACCATTACTGTATTACAGTAAAATACTGGACAGTGCATTTTTAAAGCAGCGTACATTTAAAAACAGTACTATAAAAACTACCATAAATCATTGCACTTGGATTTTCTGTCGGTTTTGAGACCTTTTAACATGTTTTTACCATACTTCATCCTATATTTATCCCAATAACATTAGGTAGGTAGTTTGCTATGTAACTAGCTCACTTCAGCTAACACTTTCTAGCTGGCCTGCATTAGCCTGCAAAAACTCACATGATCCTGTTTTCTCACTTCCATTTCACATGAGACTTCTCTGATTGGTGGATTACACTTTGGGATTATGGGTAGTGTAGTACTTTACTGGAAATTCATCAATTGAACTATCAATTGGAGTCTCTTCTGCTCACCAAGCCTGCATTTATTTAATCCAAAGCACAGCAGAAAAATACTATAGTTGCTTGGTAAAGATGTGATTAATTCCAGAGTTGGTTTAGAATGTTTTCTATTTTCTTAAAGGGACAGTTTACCCCAAAATAAAAAATCTCTTGATAATTACTCACCCGCATGTAGAACCAAACCTGTTCATCTTAAGATCACAAATTAAGATTTTTTTTATGAAATCTGAGAGCTTTCTGACCCTGCATAGACAGCAACGCAACTGACACATTCAAAACCCAAAAAGGCAGTAAGGACAGAGAATACATTTTTGAAAATAATGTGTTATTTTTATTTTCTTTGCGCACAAAAGTATTCTCGTAGCTTTAGAACATTAAGGTTGAATCACTATTGTGACATGGACTATTTTAACAATGTCCTTACTACCTTTCTGGGCCTTAAACATGTCTACGCAGGGTCAAAAAGCTCTTGGATTTCATCAAAAATATCTTAATTTGTGTTCCAAAGATGAACAAAGGTCTTACAACAACATAAGGGTGAGTAATTAATGACAGAATTTTCCTTTTTTGGGTATACTGTCCCTTTAATTTTAATGCATTGACCAAATGAATCAAAACTGGACTGCCTTTAGATTAGATTCAGCTTTATACAAACAAATGCAATGCACATCTAATTGCATTACTAGCAATCAAGTTTTTGTTTTACTACAATATAATCACAAGAGATTGAGAGGACTGGACTTTCTGTTCAGGGTTGGTCATGGAATTGCGTATTATACATCAGATCAATTTCATTTTTAATTTAGGAGCTCTGACAGATGGCTTACAACAGGACAGAAATCAATTTTTTGAAATATTTTTACTATTTAAAATAACTGTTTTGTATTTGAATGCATGTTAAAATGTATTTTATTCCTGTGATTTCAAGGCCACATTTTTAGCATCATTACTCCAGTCACATGATTTTTCAGAAATCATTCTAATATTCTGATTTGCTGCTCAAAAACATTTATTATGTTGAAAACAGCAGAGTAGATTTTTTTTTCATGTTTCTTTGATGAATAAAGTTCAGAAGAACAGCATTTATCTGAAATAGAAATCATTTGTAACATTTATAAATTTTTTTATCATCACTTTTGATCAAGTTAAAGCATTGTTGCTAAATAAATTTGTGCCAAAAATGGAAAAACAAAACACAGGCTCCTAGCTGTTTAATAGTGAGTTTTATTTCAGATAAATGCCGATCTTTAGATCTTTCTATTCAAAGAATCCTGAAAAAAAGTACTGTTTTAAATACTGATAAAAATGTTTCTTGAACATCAAATAAGCATACATGATTTCTGAAGGATCACGTGACTCTGAAGACTGGAGTAATGATGCTAAAATTGAGCTTTGATCACAGGATTAAATTACATTTTAAAATACATTCAAATAGAAAGCAGTTATTTTAAATAGTAAAAATATTTCACAATTTTACCGTTTTGCTGTACTTTGGATCAACTAAATGCAGGCTTGATGAGCAGAAGAGAAAACTTACCGTCCAAAAACTTTTGACTGGTAGTGTGTACCTAAAAATACAGTTGCATTCTAAACCAATAAACCATACCGCATTATTTTTATATATGAGCAGACGAAGAACCCTAAGTGATGATTCATTGTGTGAGCTCTTCAGAGTAATCCGTAGACTTTCGCAATGAGTCAAGAGTGTTGAGGTTTCTGTAGTTCATTCTACCTATCAAAGTTTAAAGCAGACTCTGGAGGTGGTTGCTCTTCCTCTGCTCCGCTCAAGGGATTCGGGGCGTGTGACGTGTGTGAAGCGAGATGACGGGGGGCATTATTTCTGCCGTGGTGCATTCAGACGTGCAGCTCTGCAGATGGGACATTCTGCTCCATTTTCCATCTCACAGCTGTTTGAGCAGCAGATGTTGATTCCTCCCCCAGCTGCCGCTCCTTGTTGGGTTAGAGAAGAGGTTCCCCTCTTTAGGAGCATTCCTTGTGGCTTTTCAAGTGAACAACCGGAGGGGAGGATTATTTGTTAAGTATCTTCTATGAAGGATTCAAGACTAATCGTCTGGATCTAGTAAATCTCTCTTTTAATCGTTTCATCTTAACCAGATTCCAAACCAAGCAATTTCTGTCTGCATTACACGTGAAACTACAACTGACGCCACATAATCACAACCAATCAGATGTTTTGCATTCAACATATAGTACCTTTTGATCTGATTGGATGAGTAATGTTACATTAACTTACTCCTTATCTATTCCTGGTGTTCTAGACCATAAGGCCCGGTTTTATAGACAGCCATAGTTCAATTAAGACATTTAAGTCATTTGTATAAATGTGCCTTACTGGTGTGCATCTTAAAGACAAAACAAAGGCATATTATAAGGATATATTTTAAGGAGTGACGACAAGTTTTATGAAATGTAGTGAAGTAAAAAGTGCGATCTTATGCTTTGGAATGTAGTGAAGTAAAAGTAAAAGTTACTCCAAATAAAACTACTCCAGTAAAGTACAGATACTTGAAAAAACATACTAAAGTACAGTAACAAAGTACAACTACTTCGTTACTGTCCACCACTGGATGACGACAGACAGGAGGAAATCTAACGCAAGCTTAAAGTAAATCTAAAAAACAACTAATGATTAAAAATCTTTATATCTATATTTTATACTGTACATTATAAGTTGTTATACCCAAATTAATGTTGTCTTCCATTTAAACAAATTTAATTTTTAATCTATTTATAGCATTTATATATATTTAAATATAAAAAATATATTTTTTTGTATTGCCATATCATGAAAAAGAAAGAAGATTGGCTTTTCAGTATTTAATTTTACTAATAAAAATCATCTGGTAGGATGTTGTTCTTATGAATTTGAGTATTTTGTGTTAAGGTTTGATTTATGTATTTATAAATACTTTAAATTTATTATTTGAAGTATACCACCAGTCAAAAGTTTTTGAACTGTAAGATTTTTTTTTAACCTTTATTTCTTTCTTTATTTGATCCAAAGTACAGCACAAACAGTAACATGTCTGAAATATTTTTACTATTTCAAATAACTGTTTTCTATTTGAATATTTTAACACTTGAATTTATTCCCGTGATTTTAAAGCTGAATTTTTAGCATCATTACTCCAGTCACATTATCCTTCAGAAATCATTTTAATATTCTGATTTGCAGCTCAAAAACATTATTTAAAAAAAATTAAAAGATTTATGTTGAAAACAGCTGAGTTGATTTCTTTCAGGTTTCTTTGATTAATAGAAAGCTCAGAAGAACGGCATTTATCGGCAATAGAAATCTTTTGTAACATTACAAGTGTTCTTATCGATTTTGATCAATTTAAAGCATCCTTGCTAAATAAAAGTATTAATTTCAATTTCTTTCACAAAAATAAAATGGAATGGTAAAGTGTTTAATGTTACAAAAGCTTTTTATTTCAGATAAATGAATGCTTTGGATCTTGCTATTCAGTGAAGAATCCTGAAAAATGTACTCAACTGTTTTTAAATATTGATGATAATAATAATAATAATCTGCATATTAGAATGATTTTTGAAGGATCATGTGACACTAAAGACTGGAGTAATGATCCTGAAAATGTAGCTTTGATCACAGGAATAAATTGCATTTTTAAATATATTCAAATAGAAAACATTTTAGTTTTAGCTGTACTTTGGATCAAATAAATGCATGCTTGTTGAGCAGTGTAGTATAGGTTTTAGGATATCAATGCAACTATTTGTAGTGAAATATCTCTTCTTGACCACAGAAGCCAATTGTGCATCAACATTATTGAATGAATTACCCCCATTTTATTAATTCAGGCCTCAATCAGATCAAAACAAGTGTAAATGCGTTTTTAATTTCTCTTTAGAGACGTTTAATAGCTTCCGTCTTTTAAGCAGATGGCATAAAGTTTTTGCCGCATGCAATTACAAGAGGAAGTATCATTTTCAGCCAGTTCTAGCTTAATTAAAAATGCCTCATGCCCAACCGAATCGTTCCAAGGCTCTCAAATTTAAGTGCATGGGGAATAAAAAATGAAAAAATAATAAATTGCTTTCAATAGATCTGCCTCTTCTTTCACAGCATGTTTATTCCTAGGCTATGCTGGCGTTCCACGGAACTGCGATTTGCATATTTATTTTTGACTTCTGTGGATGATGGATTCGTCAAGACACATACTTTGAGCTTTACTCCATGAGATTGTATCTGTCAGAACATGTCTGCAGCTCTAGGGCAGTTGTTCCTCTTTTTCAGCATGCATTCATTCGGTTACGGTTCTTTTACTGTACATCAGCCACCACCATCACTCATTCTGGCCTAATTTGTGGGATTAAAAGTCTCATCAGAAGTGATTATTAGTGCTGATTAGAACAATTGTTCAGTTAATCTGTTTTATTTTATCTCCATCTTTGGCGCAATTTGCCATGCAATGTACAGAAAGAACGATAATTCAGTGTTTGAATGGCTACCACTAAATCTTTTAATATGAGATTTTGTTGGTTATATTTTATTGCAATTTTATGTTTATTAGCAACACTAAATTGGTTGTACTAAAAACAACCAGTGTAGTAAACACTCAAGGTACATAAAGCTGTAAATGAGGATTATTGGAGTATGTTTGATAAGAAAATAGTTTGTCTTTCTACTTCAAAAATTTGAGATTTACTAGCAATTTCTGAGTGAAAATAGTTTCTACTAGGGCTAGATAAAAATATAAATTTCTCTATTTTAATCTGTTCTCATTTTTACAAAACAAAAACCGTCTTAAATCCACATAAACGATTAGTCTAATCTGTTTTCAGTTAATGATTGGAATATTGTAGTGCGCCTCCCATTCAATAAATCGCAGTAAGCTGTGTGCTTTGTTACTTTTGATATAAAACAGTCTACGATTTCAAATTCTGTCTGTTTTATTACAGTATTCAAACAATAAATGCCATTTCAGCTGAGTGACCGATAGCTGTAGCGTCTCAGTTCAAGAGAAGTGGCAGTGAACCGATCATCTCCGCTTTATTACCAGTTATAGCACAAAATAAACATGAAAAACGCCCAAACTTATGTTAAAAGAAGAGTTAAACTCACCAAAATCCATATCCCATCTTATGTATTCGCTCAGTCGTTGTTTCACCCGCACAAAGACATGAATATAACAGCTTGTAAACAATGTCATGTAACTTCACATTTACCTCAGGAAAAAACATATTCAGTGACCATAAACTCTAAGCTACAAAAATTAACTCTAGAGAGGAGCATTTTGTTAGATATATGCACTATATAACACATTCATTATCATTTTTTGCTTTTCTTCAGTGTTTTCTTCAGTGGTGTTCGGCCGAATAAATTATACCGAACGATGTCGTGACGCAATCAAATAGAGGCGTGCGCTAATGCAGCAAACATGTCAACAGTGTGGAAGCATTTAAAACTGTAAGAGAAAGATGCAAAAATCACTACAAGCACCGACAGCGAGAGACTGTTTAGTATCACATCGCATGTCTTCCATGAGAAGAGAAAGGGCTGGTTGTTGCTGGTTACTGTATGATGACTGAAATCACCAAATGGCCTTAAACCATTAGTAAATAAACTACAGAACGCTATGTTGTCTAACTCACGCACACGGGTTTGGTAGTCGGCCTTCGGCCCAGTGTGTAAGTTTGTTTGACTTCGGCCAAGAATTTTCATTTCAGTGCATCCATAGTAAATAAATCTATCGAGTTTTTATAGCAGCCAATATTTAAATGTATATATTTCAAAATTGGAGTAGAAATGTAAATATTTAATTTTAATTTTATTATAATAAAAACTAAATTGAGTTTAATTTAGGTGTTTGTATACAAATCTGTTGATTTGAACCTTTAATATTATACTAATGTAGTACCATTTGGCATGTACTCTATCTGATAGACAAAATAATCATTATTGAATCGAAATTGAATTGAATCACAAGCTTGTGAATCAGAATCGAATTAAATAGTGAAATTTGTGTTAAAACCCAGCCCTAGTTTCTACACCATTTTTTGTCCTCTCAGTGTAGTTGCAAATGCATAGAAATTAAAATGTCAGTGAAAAAAAGTAGACTACACTCTGCCATAGAAGAACCTTTTTTGTCTAAGTGGTTCCATAAAGAACCTTTAACATCTGAAGAACCTTTCTGTTTCACAAAAGGTTCTTTGTGTTGAAAGAAGGTTCTTCAGATTATAAAAAGGTAAGAAAGAGATGGTTCTTTAACTGAATGGTTCTTTGTGGAACCAAAAACGTTCTTCTATGGCGTCGCTGTGAAGAACCTTTTTAAATCACCTTTATTTGTAAGAGTGTATGACCAAAAAATAAAATGAAATCTATCAACAAATGTCCACAAATATTTATTCTCATCTCCCGATTTGTATCTTATGCCCACTTAGGGCCAATTAGGTTTGACAAATACACATGCAGTTCACTCTTTTGTTCATGAAATACTTTGCCTGGTTATGCTTGGCTACCAGTAAAAGTGTATTACTCTCAGTTTAGATTGGCACGTACATTACCGTTCAGTTTGTCAATTATTTATTTTTTTTGCCAAGGTTACCACAGAAGAGCATATCATTTGAATATTAGGAAATGTCTCGATCAACTCAGTCCAAGGAATTCAACAAATGACGCACAAAACCGTGGAATGTGATCTGGATGTCATGAGGGCCAGATGTTCAGCTGTTAAGAGCTGTTCGGATTTATCACATTTGAAATCTGTCTGTCTTCAGACACCGTTCGCATGACTAACTAACAAACCCAAAATCGTCATTTTAAAAATACTTTTGAGTTTGGTTAACCTCAGTACAGTACATTTCCGGCTTACGTCATGAGGCTTAATACTATCTGCTTTTACTGGTTCTTAAATAAACATAACATAGTCTCATGCTAATGTCGTAAAGAACTGCTCAACATTAGTGTGCTTTGACATGGACTTTCAGGAACATGTTTTCCCTAGAAAGAACAGCATATTTGCAGTAGCTTTTGTCATCACACTGCTGATTTGAGTGGTGGTTTCTTTTTGCATTGCAGTACTCAGAATTACTGTGTGTCATGGTGGTTTGTCTAGTTTAGTGTTTGTTTGGTCTCTGTGTTCTGTTGAAAAGACACACCTAGCTTACAGTATATTGCTGTCTGGTATGTCACTCCCCGTTTGGTATCAGCTGAGCTTCAGCTTCTTTTAAGAGCCGGAAATAATGTTTTTTTTCGGTAAATACGTTTCTTGGAATACATCCCCAGAACTCTAGGAGGAACATCAGCTCTGGGGTTTTTAAAGTGAGAAACACTGATTATAACAGACAATGGAGGTCATGAAAATGGCTGTAGGTTACTTTAGAAATATTGGTCTTTCTTCCTTTGTGTTTGATTATGAGATTGTAACCTTGCTAACCAATGTATATGGCTGTTAAGCAATTGCAACGTAATCTGGTAACCAAACTTTCGTCATGGCAATGTTGTGGCAACCAAAAAAACGAACTTGATTTGTTGCCACAATGTAACTTTGTGACATTTGTCAGTTAGTGGTTGCGACATAAAATTTCTAATGTTCTTCTATGCATGCATTCGTTTAACCAAATTTATTTCCTCATTTGCCCAAGCTAATTTAAAGGCTATTTCAACAGAAGTTAATGAGCAGACTCTAAATGAATTCACTTCATTTCCATTTAGTCATTTAGCAGATGCTTTTATCCAAACAACTAACAAATGAGGACAATAGAAGCAATCAAATCAACAAAAGAGCAATAATATGTAAGTGCTATGACAAGTTTCGGTTAGTCTAGTTTTCTTATAATAAATAGGAAATAGAGAAAGCTAGTGTTAGATGATCAATTTTTTAAGTAAAATAAAACAAGTCAAAAAATATAAAGAGAATAGAGTACACTAGCTTTAGAGGGTTCATTTTTTTAAATGAAAAGAAAAAAGTAGAATAGAAATAGACTTGAGAATGCAAGTGTTGGAGGGTCATTTTTAATAAATAAAAATAAAACAAGTAGATAAAATATAAATGGAATAAAGAGTGCTGTTGTTAGCAAGTCATTTATTTAGAAAAAAAAATATATAGTTGGGTTGGGTTGGGTTGGGTTGGCAGGTGTATGATTTGTATTCACAATGTACAAATTATGCTTTTAATGTGATTCAGATGTCAAAAATGCTTCAAAACAGAAACAATACAAAGTCCTTGAACATGTTAAGTAGTAGAACTTTTTTACAACATAATCTAAATGTTTCATCATAAATCTGGCTAAGAACGAAAATACAAACGCTTTGAGAATATCGTGGCTTTTACACATAACAGCGTTTTTATTTGTAGTTTTGTAAAACTTTCCCACACTCTACTGGTTTGTCTCACTGCATTGTTTCTTCATTCTTCTTCTACTGGATTGTATCCTGGAGTGCTAAATTACAGTCTAGCACTACGTTATTGAGTTATTGTTAATGTTAATAGCGTCAACTTTCAACCATACTAACAAGCACAAACTCTGATTCTGAATGTGACAAAATGAAGACTGAAACCTTTTTTAAATATAAATTAATATAAATAAAGTGTACATTTTATGGGTGAATAAGAAAGTCCGGTCTGGTTTAAAAATTAGAAATAATGTCAAAATTGAGAATAAAAAGGGCTTTGACAAAAACGTTCTTTAAATGCGTTTAAATTATTTTATCGGCATTTAGTTTTTTGTTATTTTACCAATATTTCAAACCAATATATATGTTTGGTGTAAAAATTAAAATTAATGTCAATATTGGAAATAACAAGAGCTCTGGCAAAAAATTTCTTTAAATGCTTTTAAGTTATTTTATTGTCAAATCGGTTTTGAATATATACTGATAATGGTTTATATCGGCACCAATAATCAGTCGACCCTTAATGCTATATTAAAATGACCGAAACCGATAACCATAAAAATGGTTAATATCGAAGCCTATAATCGGCCATACCGATAATCGGTTGACCTTTAGTGTTTCATATGTGACCCTGGACTAAATAACTTGCAAGTAGCATGGGTATATTTTTAGCAATAGCCAAAAATACATTGTGTGGGTCAAAATTATTATTTTTTATTTTATTTAACTTTAAAGGTAATTCTCTTAGTATTTTGATTGTTTTGCACCCTCAGATTCTAGATTTTCAAATAGTTGTATCTCGGCCAAATATTGTCCTATCCTAACAAACCATTAATCAATGGAAAGCTTATTTATTCAGCTTTCGGGTGGTTTGTAAATCTACTGCTGGCATGATCTATTCGCTAGCACACCCTGAGCACATGTGAGTTATTGTATTCCTCTTATTGGCAAGACATCGGCATAATTTTTCATATCTGGTCGATGCCGATATTTAAATTTAAAGCCATTATCGGCCGATTCCAATTTCAGTCCGATAATATTGTGCTTCTTTACTTTTTACTATAAATTAAAATATATAAAATATACATTTTAAATGTAAATAAAATCCAATATAAAAAAAAACATCAATTTGTACCAATTATTACAAATCAAGACCGATAACCGATATTTTGAAAACAATATACATGTCTGGTGAAAAAATAAATTAATGTCAAAATAAAGAATAACAAGGGCTCTGACAAAAAACTTTTTTGAAATGCTTTAAAAAAATAAATATAGGCAAATTGGTTTAACCATAATTTTTGACTAGTAATATGCATTGAAGAAGAACTTTTCAAGGCAGTTTTCTCAGTATTTTGATTTTTTTGCACCCTCAGATTCTAGATTTTCAAATAGTTGTATCTCGGCCAAATATTGTCCTATCCTAACAAACCATACTCTAATGGAAAGCTTATTTATTCAGCTTATTCATTAAAAAAAATGAATTAGCTGTGGTCACATGTCTTTTTTTAAGTGTACATTTTAAACCATTTTATTGTAATAAATTGGTATAACCATCAAGTAATATTTAATTTTCAACCTTGAGTGTATATTAGTTACAATTTACACATTTTTAATCTCCAAAACAAATGATATAATGTTTTTATTTATTTCTACAGTTATTACTAAATAATTATATATGTATAAATTGCATTAGTTTTAGTGGTATTTGCAGTATCTAATTTATATAATTTAACAACCTTAAACACAATCACTTCTATTCAACAATTTTCGACACAGATGTAACAAGATCTAAGATGAACGTTGCACATTTGGATTTCCCCTTGCTTCCCAATTCACCTCTCTCTGACGCTGCTAATCATCTGATGCATTATTTCACAACCTCATGTTTAGTCTATGACTGTCCCTCATTCGCGACTGTCTGATCTCGGCACAGATCATCAGAAGCGCTCCTGATGGCTTGCGCTGGATGTAAATTGAAGGGGCTGTTCCCAGACATTTCAGCAAATTATTGAACGAGAGCCTCCCAGTCTTTCAGCGCAGCACTATTACCCCGCTCGGGGTTACTGTCGCATACCCGCACCTCCGAGAGCACAGAAAAGGCCCTTTGTCTTTGGGCTCCCGTGTCCCGCGCTATAGCCATGGCAACATGGTGGCTATGGAGTATAATGAGGTGGCTGGAGGGGGACGGGTGTCTCTTGTCAGAGCGCAGGCCTGTTCTTTCTCACTTTAGCCCTGGTGCGACTCCAAGCCTCAAACAGCCTTCCCCTGAAAGCCTTTGTTATGTGGCCTGCCACGCTTTCTTTGCCACTCGATTCAATAGAGTGCTGGAAGTTCAGTGTTGTGAGGATAGAGATCAATAGAAAACCGAGTGACTTTTTCAGAGCAGCTTTGTGGCTCCTTTGAATTTTCTGATGCTTTATAGAGGACATATTCAGCTCCTTTATTCCTTTGTTATATTTTTGGCAGATGCACCACAGCATCTGTTACTATTTTGGGTTTCATTTGTCTGTTCTTTTTAGATTATTGACTAAATAGTGAGCGAATGGGAAAGTTGTGCCACTTTTTTATGCATTTGTTCTTTGGTTGAGGAGAAATTATGAAATGAGAAAGAAGCATATGTTTTTAATTGCTTAAAAATACACTACTTACTTGGTTGTACCAATTTGCAAATGAATGTAACCCCTTTTTTTTTTTCAAATATGATGATTTTAATGATTCAATAAGTTACTTTTATACATTTTATAAGCATCGGACCATATGATGTTTTTATGAAAGCCTGAGTTAACTTTCATGTCAGTTTATCTGATTTTAAAAGATTTTTATCGGTTTTTGACACCTGAGCCACATGAGGACAAACATTTCTCCAAATATTTGTAATATTTTCTTCATTGCATACTTTTTTATTTTAGGTTTTCATTTCATAACAATAGTTTTTAATGAGCCTGTTTTTTTATTATTATGTTTGTTGGTTGTTACCTATGGTTGTTGACTTATAGCTCAAATATCTGAATGGATTAGTTTCGAAGGTATTCATAATCATTAAAACATTCATTATATAAAAGGTGTGTTTAAGTTAAGAGAAGCATTTGTGCATATTATCTGGTAAATATGTAAACTGTATGATTTGCACACAAAAAATCTTTTTAATAATTATTGTGATATTGTATTACATAATATTATGTAATATATTATGTTAGAATTGTATTGCAGCATATCATTTGCATTTTCTTAAAAATTCAAGTAATTTTAAATGTGAAATGTACCTAACTTCTAAGAAATCTAAAAAAAATGTATTTTGCACATAAAATGTCTGTATAATGCATTATCTATTATTACGTAGATTAAATGGGCAACCCATATCACCCTTTTATCCCATTTTCCCTACAAATTTCACCCCAACATGTGTGGATATTTGCATGCTCACTGTCTAGCTGACTCATTTTGACAGATGTACGTTAACTACTCTCAGTTAGCCAGATAATGGTCACTAAAATGCTCTGAAATGTTATTTACCAGTGTCATACAGGTGCATGTTGTGGCAGATAATACTGTTAATTAGGGATGCTCATATTGACTAGGGCTGTAACGATACGCGATATGAAACCGAAATCGTGACACTCAGATCCACGATCCTGTGTCGCGGTGTAATAAGGGAGAATCGCGACACACCCCGTGACTACCTTTCCAATCATGTGACGCCTGCCTGCAAAAGTTGAGCTAGTTGAAGAAGAACGTGAGGAAACAACATGGCAACCAACCCAGAGATTGCGGACCCTCCCTCCTCATTTAAGTCAGCAGTATGGCAACATTTCGGAGCTGTATGATCCATAAAATACGGAGAAAGGCTATTAATAAAGAAAAAAAAATCCAGAAAGTGTGTGTAGTATAGCCTGCGCAGTAAAAATACAATTATGTGTAAAATGTCATAGTAAACTGTGTCTGACATGAAAACCACGCTAGTCCCATAAAATGACAAATAGCAAATAACACACATAGTATTTTCATTACGTTTCATTTATTTTGTTTTTGTAAAGTAAAACGAGACCTTGTTGTTTGCAATACGTTTACCCCGAGACCGCGTCGCGAACACCAGCTCGACCGCGAACACCAGCTCGACCGCAAAACACTTTCACTATGAGAGAAAGCGGCAGCCGCGCAGAGATTCCACCGCTTGACGCGTCCCATGTGAAATGGCTTTTAAACGGTCTTCAGACAGAGCGCGAACACAGGCACGGGACCGTTTGAGAGCAGCGTCAGCGTGTACCGGATTGAGTCCAAAGAGCAAATACCCGTGCCTGTCACCCGCACTGCACCTGACAGATAAATATTATTCCACCGTTACGTCAGTTATAGCGGTTCACCCGTCGGGTAGGACTCTGTTTCACACACATAGAATCTTGCATCGCTAGTAGGTTTAAAGAATTTGACATCTTGACAATTTTATCACTATCATGTTAAATAAAAATAAAAAAATCAGTGACAGACAGACCTTATCAGTTGTTAATTTTAATACAGAAGGTTTTTATTAAACCTTAAAATGTGACCTTGTATGTAAAACTGATTGAAATTGAAATTTGTTTATTTTTTTAAATAAATCTGTTGTTTGATTTTCAGTTTCATGTTTTAATTTGTATTCAAAATATCGTGATACGTATCGTGAACCCAATATCGGGATACGTACCGTATCGTGACCTAGGCATATCGTTACACCCCTAATATTGACCGTTTAACCGTTAACCGACAGTAAGAATTTTAACCGATTATTACTATCAGTTAAACGGTTTAAAAGGTTTTTTTTTCTCTATTTTTTTATTTTATTTTATTTTATTTTTTTACGTTCCCTGCATGGTGAAAGAAATATTTGTAAGTTTACCATTAACTCACGTGTGAGTGTCGACACGTGCAGTGTGGCTGTACAGACATTTCGCTTCACCTTTACTTACTAAACTGATGTAGTATATGCAACTCAGTGGCAAGTGGCGTTATTGGGTTATTAGAGAGTGAATGTGTGAGTGAATGTATTCAAATTCTGAATGAATTATAGTCTAGAAAGTGCGCAATAGGCGCTCCCGTTACAGTCACTGGAAAGCTATCACTCATCTTAGAGTAGTTCATCGCAATCTCATAAAATTATTAAAAAGTAATAAAATAACCTTTACACTGCACAATTAATCTCTTATTTATATAATACCTACACTTTCTTTGTTTTAATGAGAGAGTTCGCGAAAGTGTAGAAATCAGCAAAACTGAAACCGGCACTTTGGGTGGTGAGTGTATTGTAACATAGCCTCCTCTGATTGGCCACAGTGATCATCAAATCAACATACATGTCTGTGATTGGCTATTGCTGAACGCTGTAAAACGCGCTTATCCACACGCATATGACAGTGGATGGAAGTCCCGAACCGCAAATTGAAAGGGTTTTTGTGATGGTGTTTTTGTCGCGGATCTAACAGTTCACAGGCAGCGCTCCAGTCTATCCGTGCAGCATGTCCACATGTTAAAAACTAGGCACACTCAGGAAATAGGCTGGCCTGCTATACATTATATTTTTATGTCCGACGGGAAGAACAAGACCGGTACCGTTCTTCAAAGCGCCATTGTGTTTTAGTTTTGTCATCTTAATTAGATAGTTATTTAATTTATATATTCAGTGCAGGCCTATATGTTTTATTTATTTTGTTTTATTCAGATTTTCTCTTTTCAGAAGCGCTGCTGATGCGTGATAATTTAAGTATATGTCAATACAGTTTTTGTTGTTGCTCTGTATGCTGCTGTTTGCACGTTAAAATAAAACATTTGCTTGTATTTTTAATGTATTTTTTCATCACTGATACTCGTGCATTCTATTTTTATTTTAAACTAATTTATTATTCTAATTTTATCAGTTAACGGTTAATGTTCGGAAAACGAGCAGCGGTTGTCGGTCAGGAAAATTAACCGAAATGAGCATCCCTACTGTTAATATAAAACATTTATAGCATATACTTGACAAAGTATATGCTATAAATTCTATAATTTCATGTCAAATTATTTTATCAAATATACTGCATTAATCTAATATATAATCTTGCTGTTTTATTTTATGTGTGACACAAATATATTACTGAATGTAATAATATTACTACTACTAATAAAATTATTATTAAAACATTATTTTAAATGGAATATTTATCAGAAAAAAAAAAATAAAAAATTACCAGAAAAATAAAAAACTTAATCATCTTTAAATATGACATATCAATTTGCATTTAAATTTCAAGTTAAATTATTTTATCAAATATACTACATTAATTCAATATATAATCTTGCATTTTTATCTTATTTGTGACAGAAATATATTACTGAATATATTACTACTACTAATTAAATTATTGAAACAGAAATAAAAAAATTATTTATTAGAATTTATTTAGCAGAAATATAAAACATATTATAATAGAGCCTTAATCTTTTTTTTTTTTTTTAATTACTGTTTAATATTGTACATTTCATGATTTTAATTAATTAGACATGCTTTTTGGTGAAGTCAATTTAAAGTAACCATTAAAAGGGTCTATAGAAATGTTTTAAAATAATTGGAAAAACTAAAACATATGTCATAGTGCCATATTTGAATGTTTTTCCATGATATAGTCCCCATCATTTAATTTAGCAGCCAATATTTGGCCATTTCAACCTCTACATATCTTCCTCACAGTTACAAACCAGTATAAATCTTGTGCTGTACTGTGAGTAATTTAATTGCATCTTAGAAACAGTCAGCCTTTATAAACTGTCTGCCTCTAAGTGTATCGTTGTGCCATAACTTGATGTTATTTTCCATTTGCAAACAGGCCGATTTACGCAAAATTGTTTCTGCTTTTTTCCCACAGTATGAAATTCTGCTGTGTGTCCAGGACCATGACGATCCAGCCATTGATGTGTGTAAAAAGCTGCTGGGCAAATATCCCAATGTTGACGCCAGGTTATTTATAGGTAAGCATCTGATTATAATCTGTCTCTTTGCATGTGAAATGAAGCCAACAACAGAGCAAACTCAGGCCGTGTTGTGCTGAGGCGCATCTCTCGTCCCTCATGGATTCGGTCGGCTGTGACAGTTTTGTTTAGTCGTGTGCAGGGAAATAAAGGAGTCCCTTAAGAGGAACGTGGCGACCCGCTTGTGCGCCGCAACTCAGCTGTGTATATGCAAATGTAGCTCTTGGAGTGGATATTGATTCTTGCTCATTAGGAACAGCTGGTGACTGGAGCGGGTGTCTCGCTGGGGTCCTGTTATCCACCCCGCTGCTTTTAGCCAGTCTTTTACGGCACAAACAGTCAGGGGAGACGGGCTGTCCTGGAGATGTCATCCGCTGCTGCGTATCAAGCTGAAGCCGTGTTAGAAAACATATAATGTCTGCGAGGTTGTGTTGCTTTAAACATCTCCGAGTCGTTTGCTCCACCGGCCAATCAGGCGTTGGGAAATGTGCTTTGTGAAATGCATTAGTGCTCTCAGAGGCCCTGACGCTATATGATCTTTAGGCCTTCAGGCCACAAATAAACATCTTCATGTGACCGTCTTCAGATTTACATCCGTACAGGGGATTTAAAGAGGATCTGCTTTATTGATTGATGCTAGAACTAATAGAATTTATGTGATTGCTTGATCAATCTATATGACAAATCAATGCATTTTAATTTTAACTTAAATTATTTAATCAAATATACTGCATTAATCTAATATATATATATATATTCTTGCATTTTTATTCTATTAATAATAGTAATAATAATAAATAATCATTACAAATTGTTGTTGTTGTTATTATCTTTAAATATGACGTGCATTTTAATTTTAAGTCAAATTATTTAATCAAATATATTGCAATTATCTAATATATAATCTTGCATTTTTGTTTTATTAATAATAAGTCAAATTAAGTCAATCTTATTTAATCAAATATTCCGCAATCTAATATATAATCTTGCATTTTTTTATTTTATTATTAATAATATTAATAATGATAATAATTAAAAATGATTATTATATTTAAATATGACTTTAAATATAACTTAAAATTAAAATGCACATTGATGTCATATTTAAGTCAAATTATTAAATCAAACTTATTTAATCAAATATGCTCCATCAGTCTAATATTTAATCTTGCTTTTTTATTCATTTATTTATTATTGTTAATAATAATAATTACAAATTCTTATCTTTTAAATATGACATTAATGTGCATTTTAATTTCAAGTCAAATTACTGAATCAAATATACTGCATTAATCTAATATATAATATTGCATTTTGTATTATTATTATTAATAATAATAATAGAAATAATAATTAAATATATATTATTATCTTTAAATGTGACATTAATGTGCATTTTAATTAAGTCAAATTATTGAATCAAGTATATTGCATTAATCTAATATATAATCTTGCATTTTTTAATTATTAATAACAATAATAATAAAAAATATTATTATTACATTTAAATATGACACATCAATGTGCATTTTAATTTTAAGTAAAATTATTTAAGTCAAATTATTAAATCAAACTTATTTAATCAAATATTCTGCATCAGTCTAATATAATCTCGCATTTTTATTTTTTTATTATTTGTTAATAATAATAAAAATATTATTATCTTTAAATATGACATCAATGTGCATTTTAATTTTAAGTTAAATTACTGAATCAAATATACGGCATTAATCTAATATATAATATTGGATTTTGTGCTATTATTATTATTATTATTATTATTATTATTATTATTAAATTCATATGATCTTTAAATATGACATCGATGTGCATATTAAGTCAAATTATTGAATCAAATATTTTGCATTACTGTAATGTATAATCTTTATATCATTAATCTAATATATAATCTTGCATTTTCATTTTATTAATAAGAATAATTAAAAAAAATTATTATTATTATCATTATTATCTTTAAAATGACTTCTATCAATGTGCATTTTAATTATTATTATTATTATTATTATTATTATTTTTTTTTTTTTTTTTTTTTTTGTTATTATAATCATCTATACATATGACACCTCAATGTGCATTTGAATTTCAAGTAAAATTATTTAATAAAATATGCTGCATTAATCTAATATATAATCCTGCATTTAATTATTATAATTATAACTATATTTTAATTAATTTATTATTATAATAATTAAAAAATATATATTATTATTGTCATCTTTAAATATGACTTCTGTCATTGTGAATTTTAATTTCCAGTCATAGCATTTCATCTTTGGCTAATACACTTTCATGATGTTATTTTGTTAGCTAAAACCATTAAAGTAGTTTTTGTTTATTTAAATATAGAGAAATATTAGACTAAAAGTGAAAATTGGAAATTTTGCTTTGGCAATTAACGGAAAAACAGTTGAAGTACTAAAGCTAAATTAAAAATAAATTAAGGCTAAATTAAAATATTAAAAACAAAAACTAATAAAACCGGTAAAATCACATAATAAAATAAAAAAATTAAACCGAAAATATAAAATCTATTCCATAATATTAATACAGATTATAATAATATATCATTAATTAATAATTAAAATAGCACTGATATGGGTTATGATCTCTAGATGGGAACACAGATATGGATTAAGTGCAAAAGAAATAATCATGCTTTTATTACTTTTATGCAATATTCATGTGGACTAGGCATCAGTCAGTGTACACATTCCCTGTTATAACAAAATTAAGATAAATATTTTAATATTTCAGATGTTTTCTAACATACTATTATTCATGTCATTCCACTCTAAACCATCTATAATTAAGTCCAAATTTTATGATGCTATGATACAATCATTTACAGCCCAATTGGAAATTATTAATGACGTTTTTCTCTCTTTATCTTGTTCTAGGGGGGAAAAAAGTGGGCATCAATCCAAAAATAAATAACCTGATGCCAGCTTATGAAGGAGCAAGGTACGAACTCGTCTGGATCTGTGACAGTGGCATTCGAGGTAAGCTTGCCTACATTATCATCTAAAATCGACTGCTTTAGTGTAAATTAATAAAGGTGCCATAGAATGCATTGATACAATATTTTAAATCGTTCTCTGATATCTACATAGAAGTTATATGGCATAGGAACGGGCAAAAATCCTCCAGAAACGGTTTTACGAGTCCATTTAGAACCCTAGGATTTGTCCCTCGAATTAAATGGTCTGTTATTACCTTATTTGGAAGGTTCATGAATAATAATGAGGAGCTCTGCTCTGATTGGCTGTTTCACAGAGTGGCTCATTTGTGTAGCTCGCACATGGAGGAAAATATATATTTAATCTCATAGTCCGAGTCGCTGTTAATATGCGGTTTATTGACACTGCCGTTTTGAATGCACAATCATTTTACTTTCACTTTTGAGATTTGCAATTGCACATGCTCTGTGTAACTTTATACTACAGCGGCAGTACTTACCACATATTTTACAAGTTTAGATGCGTGTTAGTGATGCTCAGAATCTGTAAATCATTCGCCATTGTCCGCGCAGTTATGCGGTAAGTGAAATCTTATGGACTGCAATGCAATGCTTTAGTGTCTCGCCTTATTTTATTAGATCGCCTTATTTGTTTTCCTTGCCTTTCTGAGTACAAACACCAACCCATCCCTGCACTTAACATCTCCTGCACAACCTGGAACATAACATTTATTCCCATGATCTGCCATTTTCGCTATTGTCCTCGCTTTGTTTTGTTTTGTTTTTCACATTAGCCTAGCTGCAGAACTTCTCATGATTGGGCGATGCAAATGTTGGGGGCGTAACTATTATTGATCGCGACTCTTACGTAATATTCGCTGTTATGTTAGGATTAGCCTATTTTTCAGTGGTCTTTTGCAAACACCAGATTTATACAAGGAAGAAACGATGGCATTTGAGACTCCCGGTATGTCATGTCCATGTACACAACTGTTATTATTCAACTATGCCAAAGTAAATACAGTTTTCCATTCTATGGCACCTTTAAGAATCCAGTTCTTGTAAATGAGCAGGACATGCTTTCATAAGATTTGACCTTTGAACAACTCAGTGCTCATCATGCTTTAATATTCAACAGTGAAGCCAGACACTCTCACTGATATGGCTAATCAGATGACGGAGAAGGTGGGACTGGTTCACGGCCTTCCTTACGTGGCAGACAGACAAGGATTTGCCGCCACATTGGAGCAGGTTAGCAGCCTTCACTATTGACCTTCTGAATGATTCGTCAGAACACTGAAGACATTTGTCAACTAGATTAGGCTCTGGAAAGCTTTGGTTTTATTATATGCTTGTGAACATGTCATTGCAAATTGTGCTATTAAACTGATATGTTGTGGCTCTGTTGCTAGACTCCCAACTTGAAATGGGACACCATATGGTGGAGTTCCTCTGAACTTTAAAGCTCGTTTGGCAAATCAGTGCAATATTAAAATGCATTAACTGCTGGCGATATTGGTTTATTCATGACTTTTTTCAAGCTCCAAGTGAAATCCAATCACTAATCGTCTCTCAGTCAAATAGATGTTACACTGTTGTGGTAGATGAGCCATTAAATAAATTAAATAGATGTTACAAAACAGACCTACAAGTCAATATATTAGCTTGTTAAACTGACAGCTCTGCGAATAAATAATTGGCAGGAGTGTTTACTTTACGCACGTAATGCGGTTGTTAATGTGTCCAATCTTTCGAGATTAATTATGTAAGCTGTAAACACTGTCCCGTGTCAAACCCTGCAGGTTTATTTTGGAACGTCGCATCCTCGCTCCTACATCTCGGCCAACGTAACAGGAATCAAGTGCGTCACGGGGATGTCGTGTCTCATGAGGAAGGACATCCTGGACCAGGCCGGCGGGCTGATTGCGTTTGCTCAGTACATCGCTGAAGATTACTTCATGGCCAAGGCCATCGCAGACAGGTTTGCCAGACTGATTAAATATCTGTTCTGTGTTAATGGCTTTGGATATCACAGTCCATTTCATTTTCTTTAAAGGAGAAGTTCACTTTCAGAACAAAAATGTACAGATAATTTAGTCACCCCCTTGTCATTCAAGATGTTCATGTCTTTCGTTCTTCAGTCACATATAGGAAAATAGTTTTTTGAAGCAAACATTTCAGGATTTCCCTTCATATAGTGGACTTCAATGGTGCCCCCAAGTTTGAACTTATAAAATGCAGTTTAAATGCAGCTTCAAAGGGCTCTAAATGATCCCAGCCGAGGAAGAAGGGTCTTATCTAGTAATGCGGTCTGTTATATTTGCGTGTACTCTGTGTATTCTGGTTCAAGACAGTTAGGGTATGTCAAAAAACTACCGTCTTATTTTCTCCTCCAACTTCAAAATCATCCTACATCGCTGCAGAAGTGTTTGCAAAGTGAACGTGCAAAGAGGGTCAAACGTCCTTTACAAAAAAGGTAAAACAGCAATGTAGGACGATTTTGAAGTTGGAGGAGAGGTTGGGAATTTTTCGACATACCCTAAACTGTCATGTACCGGATTACACAGATTTCACAGAGAGCTAGACAAGATGAGAGTTTAAGGTTAAAAAGTCTTTAACTTGTACATTTTTTTTTTTTTTTTTTTTAGAAAATGACTGATCGTTTTGCTAAATAAGACCCTTATTTTTCGGCTGGGATCGTTTAGAGCTCTTTGAAGCTGCATTTAAACTGCATTTTGGAAGTTCAAACACCATTGAAGTCCACTATATTGAGAACATTCCTGTAATTTTTTTCCTCAAAAAACATAATTTCTTATCGACCGAAGAAAGAAAGACATGAACATCTCGGATGACAAGGGAGTGAGTAAATTATTTGTATCTACTTGAACTTCTCCTTTAAAGGAATAAATAAACTAGAATTCTGTTATTCACTCATTTTCATGTCGTTCCAAAACTCTGGTTTTATTTCTCCTGTGAAACACAAAAGGAGATGTTTAGCTGAATGTTCATTCTGCTCTTTTCCATACAATGAAAGTGAAGGGTATTAAGACTTTTATGGCTTAATATAACATAAAATATCTCTTACTGAAATATGTAGTGGAAAACCCTAGGGCTGCCCCCTAATAGTCGACTAACCGACCAAAATTGTATTAGTCGCAGAAAAAAAAATTCCACTGGAAGTGGCGAAGTCACGCAGTCCATGATGGACAGATCATTAACGGCTGGACTATGTGGTAATATAGTACATCGGGCAGGACATCCAAACTCATCGACATCAAATATGGCTTTCATCTGACCTAGACCATCTTAACCTAGAAAAATGTGCGGAGTGTGGAAGCTGAAGAGTAGCACGCTCACTACATGACAGGCGGAGGCACGAGTTCGGTCATTTGCTCTTAAAATACTGTAATTTTTGGTCATACAGATAAGAGTAATACATCGTTTGAATCTGTAAAGACTCTACGTTTGTTTGTGTGCACTCACAATAACAACGAAACGTTGCGCTTTTGTAAAATAATGAAAGCAAACAGAATGCACTTTCTTCCATCTCAGTCTCTGTGAATTTGAGCACGAAACTTTTGAAACTGTACTTGCCTTACAGACATGAAAAATATATCTATAGCGAGTGAAATGTCTGCTTTAAATGAACCAATTCAAATAGAAATCAAATATTCTCAGTTAATTTAATCCGTATAAAAACATGCATACAGGCTTCATCTCTTCATACGTCATCTCTTAAACCGAAAACAAAGAAAACTGAGATGCAGTCTTCTTGCTGTTTTTCCCTGACATATTCATAATTATTATATCTGCCAGCGTGCTGTGGCAAGCTTTTTTTTAAGAGCAATTAAGGGGTCATTATTATGATTTATATGGTTTATTAATAAACATGTGACGAATAGACGACTAATGCTTAAATGAATGACTACTAGTCGACCAGAAAAATCTTAAGTCCAGGGCAGCCCTAGAAAACCCTTGAAAGATTTACGTTTTTGAAAAAAGATCCACATTGTTTTATACATATTTTGGATTATGGGGATGCCCCAAACCAAATACTAATATGATCAATGAAATTCAAATGTCGTACCATTTAGCGTTTCTTGTCTCTGCCGTTTGTAAGCTCTTTCAGTAGCTGTGGTCTATTAAAAGCCTCAAAGGCATTAGGGCTAAAGCGGAGAGAACAAAGACGCGGGTCTTTAGGAAGTTTTATTTGTCCACAGGCATCTTCCCATTTATTTTCTCCTCTTCTTATTGCTAGGAAAGCAGTGAAGACTTTCATCGCTCATCTTGTTGCCCTTCGACTGAAAATTAACTAAAAGCCGCACAATGTGGCATTGTATAAAGTATTGTATTTTCCGAGTTGCTGCGGTAAAAATAGCAACAGATAGGGCCAGTAGCTCACATTATGCAACCATTTGATGCCATAGTATGTATAAAACGATGTGGATTTTTTAAATAATGTGAATATTTCATGGGTTTTCCACTACATATTTCAGTAAGAGCCATACTTAGGTTCCCTTTAATGAACAACTGTTTCAGGTTTGATCTTTTCCTTATTTCCTTATTCGATGTCATACAATAGCTTTTAGTATATAAAGCGTTCATTTTTATGCAGAAATTGAATTTAATGTCTATTTAGAGCCTGACAGTCTGGCTTCCTTATGTTTTTATTGTGTGGAAAGGATCATCTCAAGGTCATATGGGTGTGGAGCAACATGAGAGTGAATAAATCATGACCGAATCAACCAAATATTTCTTTAATGTTTGTTTAGAATCTTATCTCTCAGCCTCGGCTGAAACGTCCTGTATTTGCCGGTTCAATGATGTGGTGTTTCTCTTGCAGAGGATGGAAATTTTCCATGGCAACCCAGGTAGCCATGCAGAATTCTGGCTCGTACTCCATTGCACAATTCCAGTCTCGCATGATCAGGTACGGTAGTTGTTCAATCAGCTTTTTATGTTCGGTAGTGAAACCAATCTGTTTTCCTGATGGGGCCACCTCCGGCGCAGTGATGAGACTGGGTTGTTTTTGTTGCTGTTCTCAATTTTCTGATAGTGATAAGATGGATTCCTATGGAAGCCTGCTTTCGCCACTGAATAAAAAAATAAAAAAGGTAATTGCGACTTTTTATCTCGCAATTCTGACTTTGTCTCAGAATTATGATACAAACTTCCAATTCTGACTTTTTTTTTTCTCAGAATTGTGAGAAATAAAGTCACAATTCTGAGAAATAAAGTCACAGTTTTCAGAAATAAAGTCAGAATTGCGAGATTTAAACTTGCAATTCTGACTTTTTTTTCTCGCAATTGCGAGTTTGTATCTCACAATTCTGACTTTTCTCAGAAATAAAGGTGCAATTTTGAGAAAAGTCAGAATTGCAAGATATAAACCTGCAATTCTAACTTTTTTTGCAATTGCGAGTTTGTATTTTGCAATACTGACTTTTTTTTCAGAATTCTGAGGAATGAAGTCTCAATTCTAAGAAATAAAGTCGCAATTCTGAGAAAAGTTAGAATTATGAGAGACAATTCTGAAGGTCTTTGCACACAGAGTCTGAAAATTTTAATTTTTTGCATTTTCACATCTGTAGCTAGCATCTTGATAGGAAAGGATGACAAATCCAAAATTATCTTGATTTTTTTTCTCAGAATTGTGAGAAATAGTTGCAATTCTAGGAAAAAAGAGATAAACATGCAATTCTGACTTTGTTCTTGCAATTGTGAGTTTTTATCTCATAATTCTCATAATTGTGAGTTTACATCTCATTTACATCTCGACTTTTTTTACCAGAATTGTGAGATATAAACTTGCAATTCTGACTTTGATCAGAATTGTGTGATATAAACTCAGAGTTGCTGTAAATAAAGTCAGAAATGCAAGTTAAAAAATGTGCAATTTTGACTTTTTGTTTTCAGAATTGCGACTTTCTGAGAAAATGAAGTCTTGAAATTCTGACTTTTTTCACAGAATTGTGAGAAATTGTCGCAATTCTGAGAAATAGTCAAGTTTGTATCTTGCAATTCTGACTTTTTCTCGCAATTGCAGGTTTACATTTCGAAATTCTGACTTTTTTCACAGAATTGTGAGAAATTGTCGCAATTCTGAGAAATAAAGTCGAGTTTGTGTTTCGCAGTTCTGACTTTTTCTCGCAATTGCGAGTTTGTTTCTAGAGATTTGCATGTTTATATAATGCAATTCTGAGAAAAAAGTCAATTGTGAGTTTCTCAGAATTGTGAGATTAAAAAAGAGAAAGTCAGATTTGCAAGTTTGTGCTTTTTTTATCTCACAATTCTGAGAAAAAAGTCGATTGTGAGTTTCTCAGAATTGTGAGATTAAAAAAGAGAAAGTCAGAATTGCAAAATAAAAAGTCACAATTACCTTTATTTTTTATTCTGTAGCGGAAATAGGCTTCTGTAGATTTAATTGCATCATATTCTGTTGCATATCTTAAATAGACTTTGTTCTGTATGATATACATGATCTGCTTAGCAGAATAAGCTATGGTATCATTTCTCTTTTTGTGGTGAAAAAAACAGCTAAGTATCTCTTAAACATCTTAAACTGTTATCTGTTCTGAATAGATGGGCCAAACTGAGAATCAACATGCTGCCAGCAACCATCATCGAGCCCATCTCAGAGTGCTTTGTGGCCAGTCTAATCATCGGCTGGGCCGCCCACCACGTGTTCCGCTGGGACATCATGGTGTTTTTCCTCTGCCATTGCTTGGCCTGGTTCATTTCGGATTACATCCAGCTGAGAGGAGTACAGGTATGACACAAAAAGCACATTTGCATTTTAGCTCTGGCTCCGCTCAGATACAAATCCAATCAATTCGCAATGGATCAAATCAAGCCAAGCCCAATTGTTTCTCGGTTTGAGTCCAATCCCAAATGTCGCATTTCTAAAGAAACATTGGTTATAATAGAGGAAAAATTTGTCAGTCCTTGTTGTAATTCTCATCTTCCTACTTTTCCTCAAAGGGCGGCCCTCCATCCTTCTCCAAGCTGGACTACGCAGTGGCCTGGTTCATCAGGGAGTCCATGACGATTCAGATTTTCTTGTCCGCTCTTTGGGACCCCACCATCAGCTGGAGGGCGGGACGCTACCGGTTGCGTTGCGGAGGTACAGCAGAGGAAATCTTGGATGTTTAAAAAAAAAAAAATGGCACCGTGTGCCTCGGACTATGCACTGGTGTGAACATGGACACAGAACTGCGAAGACGTGGGCGCAGATGGACAAACGAACTGCAACTTTTGTTTAGTTTTGCGTTTTATTCCAACTCCTGATAGTTTTTAACCTGTGACTTTAGCGTATAGATTATTTATGTCCTCGGTGCTTTTTGTTTTGTTTGTTTTCCTGGTCTCTCGATAATCGAGACCTCGTTCTAGATGAGCCAAAAGTTATGAAGGGGCGAAGAACTTTGCGAGAAGGCTACGCTTCGGCATCATTAACGCTGATTAAAAATCTAAATTTAACCTGTTTTTTATTTCTAGAAGTTCTCGCAACATGTTTAGTGGTGGTTTGACAACTGCGTTTCGTGACATATCCATTTTATAATGAGTTTGGAAGAACGGTACAGTTTTTAACGATGGGAGTTGGACGGAAATGACTGAAGCCTTTTGAAAATGCCACTAGCGCATGAATGGATCACTTGCTTATCACAGTGTTGCTCTCAACATACAGCACTCTTGCCATATTTTATACATTTTTGGACTTTTGAATGCTCAAAAACGGATCCACTCAGGTCCATTTTATGTTTACTGGACAGAGCAATATCTAATGTAGAGGTTATTCACATAGGGAATCCTAATGACTCTTTGCATCCTCCCTGCAGTATTTGAGCAGATTTAATCACATATCTTATCAAATGTAGTGCCATTTGAAGAGCAAGCGGTTTTATCATTATATTTTTGCCATCGTAAACGGCTTTTCTTCAAGGGACATATCTTCCCGTGCTTTGTTTTCTGCAGTAGCAGCTCTTGTACCAGGATGAGGCTTTGCTAAAACACATTTCCAGCCCTGCTGCTGTTTTTGTTTTGAGAAGCTGTCAGTATTTTCCTGATGTTTGACTGGATATCAATGCGTTATTGTCCAAACATTTCATCCGATGCCATTTCAGTTGCCCATTAAACCAAATTCTGTTGACGCAAAGCGTTTGAGTTAAAGTTACTCAGTTTTTATGAGTGCATGCTAAATTATTTTAAAACATCTGCATTTATTCTAATACATTTCAAAATTTTGGCTCTATTCATTCTCCAACAACGTATATACACTCTTACAGTCAAACAGTGTTCACGAAACCATTGACATTCTTCTCCATCTTCCCTTTTTCTTCACGGTTGATTCTTGAGGAACTGCTTGTTTCTGTTTCAAACTGCCAGCACTTTGTTGTTTAACCGCTCTTTCTGCATTTTCCTCATTTCTTGACTCTCGCTGCGTTGATAAATCATGGCGCTGATTGTGAAGAACCCATGCCAGCATTGGCAGTATTGCTTCATCTGAACTGCTCAACCCGTAATATGTGATTCACAAATTCATATTCATATCCATCAGCTGCCATTGAGGAAGTACTAAACACTGTTTTCACCTGTGTTTTTGTTCTGGTGTTGGTTTATTATTTCTAATCTGATTTTGTTCTTCTGAGCACTTTGGGCTGACTATTGGATATAAGTTTGTGTTTTGTGCATGAGGCCACAAAATGAACGCCATTTGTTTGTTAAATGGCAGTTGAAGTATTAACAGTTGGGGATCTATTGATTAGCAATAATCGTATATATTATAATTATTATTATTAGTTTTGCTGTATTCAGGCTGTGAAACGAAAGCAAGCTTTCAAACCTATTTCTTTGTCCAGTTATAATAAACATTTCAGATTTTGTTGAGCGTTACACATTGATCATACCTCAGTGGGCCTCATTCATAAAACAAATACACAAAACAACAAGGAAACATTCTTAAGTAAACTATATGGAATTAATTTGTGAAACCATTATAGTTAATTTAATTCTAGTAAATTGGAATTGGTTTTACTAATTATTCTACTGAAGGTAATTGAAAAATGTTTTGAATTATTCAGTTCGTTCGTGTTAGTTTACGCAACAAGGTTTTGCACTACCAGTCAAACGTATTTGACTTTAGTTTTTTTAAAAGATTACTTTTCTGCTCATCAAGCCTGCATTTATTTGATCTAAAGTCCAGCAAAAACAGTACAATTCTGAAATATATGTACTATTTTAAATAACCGTTTTCTATTTGAATAAATTTTAAAATGTAATTTATTCCTGTGATTTCAAAGCTGAATTTTTAGCATCATTACTCCAGTCTTCAGTGTCACATGATCCTTCAGAAATCTTTCTAATATTCTGATTTGTAGCTAAAAAAAAAAACATCTATTATTTGAAGGTTATGTTGAAAACCTAAAAAACAGCAAAATAAGCAAAAAAAAATTAATACTGACTCTAAGCTTTTGAATTAATGTGTATAATGTTACAAATCTTTTTATTTCATATAAATGCTGATCTTTGGATCTTTAAAAATGTACTCAACTGTTTAAAATATTGATAATAATAAATGTTTCTTGAACAGCAAAGCATATTAGAATGATTTCTGAAGGATCATGTGACACTCAAGACTGGAGTATTGATGCTTAAAATTGAGGTTTGATCACAGGAATAAATTACATTTTAAAATATATTCAAATAGAAAGCAGTTTTTTAAATGGTAAAAACATTTAAAAATTTTACAGTTTTGCTCTACTTTGGATCAAATAAATGCAGGCTACTTTAAAAAGCATTAAAATCTCAGTTCAAAAACTTTTGACTGGTAGTGTACATTGAAGAAAAAAACTAAATATTCAATTGAAGGTAACAATTTAAGATAAGAAAGTTTTATGAATTATTCAGTTAGGTGTGCAAGTTTTCAAAAATTATTCCAATAATTTTTTCATAAATTGCATTGAAATCTTGCATAATATAGTTGCATTAGATTGAATAATTAGTAAAACCATTCTTGCATAAATGCTTGCAGCATTGAAATTATAGAAAAAGTTATTAGGCTTCCTAAGAATGTTTTTATGAACTTCATCTGCTTTTAAACAAGGCCCGATGTGTTGTAGTTCTGCACCATTGGTAAAACTGAATGTACCTTTGCATGAACATGTGACTAACGTCAACTTGAAACGAGTCGAAACTTTAACATTTAATTTAGGGAAGGGGAAAGCTGACTTTTTCTGCTACTGTTCTTCAAGTTCCTCTCTCTGACTTTCAACCGTATCTGCTTATATGTTATATGTGTGAAATATTGTGTCAAAAGAAACTTCACCTCATTTACGAAAAGTCTACAATGCACTGTATATTCCCGTTTAGACTTTTCCCCTCTTCGTGTGGCTGAGAGAATGCTGCTGAGTGCGTGTTTGCAGAAATATTGCCTTTTTTGATAAGCCAATTCTGAAAAGGATTGTACTGTCGTCACGTTCTGTGGGGAACTGGACTTTTTTTTTTCTATTAGTGTACAGTTGTTTGTTTTGTGAAAAACTGGTGACCTATATGGTGCCATGTGGATGTGAGAAACTGTTGAGAAATTCAGTCTGCATCAACCACATTGGAACGCATTTACAGGATCTGAAACGTATTGTAGTGAGCTGCCTAGACGGTCTCGAAATGTCTCGAGACGAAGCCAGTTTGAGTTTTAAGTGTCATATCCTGTGCATTTAACATTTCACTCATTTAAACGAAATTTCTTAACTCTACACCATTGGCGATTGAGAGAAACTGCTTTGTGTTTACCACGGTCATCAGAGTAGGAAAAAAGTCTAGTTGTGATCCACCGCTTTTATTTTACTTGCTTTTACTTTTTTTTTTTTTTTTAGTACATGTACAGTCTATTTATGAAGTTTGGTTGAAATCCATTACGTACACTGCTTCCTAAGCCTTAATTTATCATCGAGTTGTACATTTTTGTTATTTCCTATCCGCATTTTGTTCGGTTTTTTCCCGCAGTGTGAAGGTATGGCTGGACAGACTTCTGTTTTTCAACTTTTGTGTTATTTTTTTGTAGATGTTGTGTACTGTACTCTTGATGCTGAATCCGTAATCCACAGCTGGAAACTGTGTCATTACAGATAAATTAAAGCTTTATCAAGCAATATAAGAAGTGCGTGTTTTCTCCGATGGAATCTGTTGCGTGTGATGATCATCATTAAGAGTGGTTTTAGTAGTTTGTGGTTTTGCTGCATTAGCAAGACAATGGTTTCTTTCAAAGCGATGGAAGTCAGTTCCCTGCTCCTCTTTTCGGACTTCCTGTGTGTTTGAGTTTCTGTGCCACCATTCATGCACCACATCACATGTCTGAAACTGTAAAATGCAAAGTCATCCACAGGATCTAGGCAAGGCTTTGTGACTTGGTATATCATTTGAAGTTAAAAGAAAACATGATTTATGGAAACTGATGAACTATAGGAACTTGCTAAACTCACTGACCTTACAAATTAGGCATTTTATGTCTTAAACTTCGCTGCATTGTTGCCTGAGCTGGGTAGATTACTTTTAGATTGCAAATCGTAGCCCATTACAGATTACACGATGAAATCTAGTTAGTAGGGCTGAAAAATAAAAGTTTATGTTAACATACTAAATGTGTGTTTACTGTGTATATTTATTATGTATATATAAATACACACACAAACATGTATATTAAAGAAAACTGAAAATTAAAATTAAATTAAAATAAATAAAATATTTATAATTCTATATATAATCTAAATTAAATACAAATATAACTATCCACACATATTAGTATATTTTAAAGGCTATACATGTATGTGTGTGTATTTAAATATACATAATAAATATACACAGTAAACACACATTTAGTATGTTAACAAACTTTTATTTTGGATGCGATTAATCGCGATTAATCGTGTCCCAGCCCTACTAGTTAGTATTGTTATCTATATATATCTCAACATCATTAAATGAATTAAACATTACATTAAACCAGGGTTTCTCAAACTAGGCTTCAAAGTTGAGGTCAAAAGTTTACACCCTCCTTTCAGAATTTGCAAAATGTTAATTATTTTAACAAAATAAGAGGGATCATACTTATTTAGTACTGACCTGAGTAAGATATTTCCCATAAAATATGTTTACATTCAGTCCACAAGATAAAAATAATAGTTTAATTTATAAAATGACATTTCCTTGATTCTTAATACTGTGTTGTTACTTGATTGATCCACAGCTGTGTTTTTTGTTTAGTGATCCTTTGTTTATGAGTCCCTCATTTGTCCTGAACAGTTAAACTGCTTGCTGTTCTTCTGAAAAATCATTTAGGTCTCACAAATGCTTTGGTTTTTCAGCATTTGTATGTATTTGAACCCTTTCCAACAATGACTGTATGATTTTGAGATCCATCTTTTCACACTGAGGACAACTGAGGGACTCATATGCAACTATTACAGAAGGTTCAAACACTCACTGATGCTTCAGAAGGAAACGCTATGCCTTTAGAGCCAGGGGTGAAAACTTTTGAACAGAATGGAGATGTGTGCATTTTTCTTATTTTGCCTAAATATATTTTTTTGATTTGGTACTGCCCTTCAGAAGCAACGGAAGATACTTGCATGTTTCCCAGAAAACAAAATAAGTCAAATTTACCCTGATCTTCAAATTCCAAAAAATTTCACCCCCGGCTCTTAATGCCTTCTGTTTCTTTCTGGAGCATCAGTGAGTGTTTGGACGTTCTGTAATAGCTGCATATGAGTTCCTCAGTGTGAAAAGATGGATCTCAAAATCACACAGTCATTGTTGAAAAGGGTTCAAATACACAAAAATGCTGAAAAACCAAAGAATTTGTGGGACCCAGGGGCGGACTGGGACAAAATTTCAGGCCGGGAAATCTCACATTTATCCAGGCCATCCCACACACCCACACCAAATTTTGAAACCACGGAAAACTAATTTTTTTTTTAATATGGCGATCATGATCACATAATATGTAATCTCTCTGTCTCTCATGTGTTTACTTTTTTTTTTTTTTTTTTTTTACAAATTTTCTTACCTGTCCATACCTGTCACTTTTTTTCATCAACCTTGTTACAAAACAACCACCTCATTTTAATTTGTATAAATTTTAATAAGTTTTCACATAGAATAGGTCTACATTTATTTTTGAAAAACTTAAGTACTACATTAGGACCATGTGTTATTGTTTTAGCTTGCCTTAATGTCAAAGTTAGTACAATAATAGGTACATCTTGAATATATTGAATATGTTTTTGCATTAACATAAGTCATGTTTTACCCAAAGAAAATTAACCATGGTATTATTGGGCCTATGGTAAACGCAGTAACCTTTTTTTTTTGGCAGCTTGATTCCTATTAGTAGGCTATAATCGGAGTTTTACTACAAATACCAAGGTGAAACTATATAGTGTAGCAAAACCATTGTTCATTTGTGGTTACAATGGATTCGCCTAACTTTAGTAACCATGGTTAATTTTCATAAGGGTTGTGTTGAATGCCTTAGCTCCTAAACGTGTTTTAAAATGATGTGAATATTTTTTACGGCTAAATTCCTACACTTTATAATTGTAATTATCTTAATTCGTTAATTATGCAGTAATTGACTGCTACTGCTAACATTTGCTAGCAGTTTAATGCTTAAGTAAACAAAGACAAAACTACAATAGTCTATTTACAGATGCAACTGAATTGCACTTTAAAAGTCCTAAACAGGACAGTTTTGTGTCTCTGCTCCACTTGGGCACTTCCACTTCACTCGAGTCTAGCGTCCATGGTAGAAAAAAAAAGTCTGAATTGCAAGACAAAAAGTTGCAGAAACGGGCTTCCATAGAATTGTGAGATCTCAACTCAAGAGTTCTGAGAGAAAGTCACAGTTGTGAGAAAAGAGAATTGTTAGATAAAAAGCTGCAGCTATCTGTTTTTATTTATTTTTTTAAATCCCAATGCTAAAACAGGCTCCCATTGAAAAATGTTGTCCTGATTGTCCTTATTTTTCAGGTAAGTTAACAAGAACAGCCTTTATTTAAAACAGAAATATATTTGTATAACAATGTCAAAGTCTTTTGATCAATTTAATGCACCCTTGCAGAATAAAAGTATTAATTTCTGTCAAAAAGAAAAAAGTTGACCCCAAGCTTTTGAACAGTAAAATCAAAGTTTCATGGC
This sequence comes from Garra rufa, assembly GCF_049309525.1. Classification (NCBI taxonomy): domain Eukaryota; kingdom Metazoa; phylum Chordata; class Actinopteri; order Cypriniformes; family Cyprinidae; genus Garra; species Garra rufa. The sequence continues at coordinate 37,977,046 of NC_133383.1, forward strand.
AATTCGGATCTGTTCAGTATTGTGAATGCACTGAAAGTCAATGCAGTCCAAATATCGATTCAAACTCTATTGACTTTCATTGTATGGACGAAACAGTGTGACAGTTCAAAATATCATCTTTTGTGTTCAGCAAAAAAAAAAAGTTATAAAGGTTTGGAACAAAGTAAGGGTGAGTAAATAACTTACATTTTTTCACAACAGTGCACTGGTGTGTTTTCATAAATAAAATGCTTGGTATTTGGCAGGCATTTTCAATTGCATCATTCCCTCTTACCCCTATCATCACTGGATCTGATGTCATTGCTTTTGATCAATCTGATGTCCGCCCAGTAGTTTCAGGGTGTATCTGTGTAAATAATGGCGTTATAGCAGTGCAAATAAAGGCTCAGGGATGTGAGTGTGCTGGCGGTCAGTGCTCTGTGTGATTCACTACTAATACAAGCGTTACCTACCATCTGCTCTCCCGGTCCTCCATCAGTGTTCACTGACCCCAAAACACAAGCAATCCTTGCCATTTGAAATATTACCGCATTCTGAGGCCGGACTGTTGTGTCTTTGTGTTTTCTGCTGCATTATTGGCTCTGTGTTCTTGCCTGCAGGACGGCCGGCAGTGGTTATCTCTTATCAGGCCATTATTAGGGGAACAGGGCATGGATGGAGATCCGGCGCCACGTAAAGAAAACGCCATTGTGCTGACAACGCACTGTTGTGTCCTATAGCCATTACTAACATGATTTAACATGTTTAAAAGTTGACTGTACATAGTTATCTTTGTTTAAATATTCATGTTGATGCATTATTTATTGCATTCTCCTATGGCTGTGCAAAGTCAAAGGATTAGTTCAGTTCCAGACTAACCAGACACTCCTATGTCATCCAAGATGGTCATGTCTTTCTTCAGTTGAAAAGAAATGAAGGTTTTTGAGGAAAACATTCTAAGATTTTTCTCCATATAGTGGACTTCAATGGGTTAAAGATCCAAATTGTAGGTTCAACGCAGCTTCAAAAGGGCTCTACACGATCCCAGCCGAGGAATAAAAGTCTTATCTGGCGAAACAATGTCATTTTCTAAAATAAAATAAACATTTATATAATTTTTAACCTCAAATGCTCATCTTGCACTAGCTAGACTTCACACATTACATATTCACATTGAAAAGGTTACATTTGCAAGACATAAACTAACATTTCTGAGAAAAAGTCAATTGGGAGAAATGCAGTATCTCACAAAAGTGAATACACCCCTCACATTTCAGCAACCATTTCAGTATATCTTCTCAAAGGACAATACTATTGAAATAAAACTTGGATATATTGTAGAGTAGTCAATGTGCAGCTTGTATAGCAGTATAGATTTACTGTTCTCTGAAAATAACTCAACATACAGCCATTATTGTCAAAAGAGCTACATATGCATCTATGTTTGTGCGAATCATTCGTGACGCAGCTTCACCCGCAGCAGAATTGAGTATAAGGGTTGTTTATGCCTTTTTGCAAGTTAGCAAGTTTTGCAGCTAAATGTGGCTAAAGTAAACATTACAGCTGGTCATCACTGCAGAGAGGGGCGGGGCGAGCAGAGCTCATTAGCATTTAAAGGAACATGCAACAGAATAGCTCACTCTAAAAAGGGCTGATTTTGACCAGGCAAACAGTGTTTTTTACACTACCATTGAGAAATATGAACCAAAGTTTATTAAAGACTTCTCATTAAGAACCTAAAGAATCATATCAACTTGTGGAAAATGGGCATCCGATGACCCCTTTAAACTTATCATTTAAACATAAAAATACAGTTGAAGGTTTATAGAGAGTTCATTAATATTTATTATTTTGTAAAGTTTAATAGTTTTTTTTCTTTTAAACAAGTTTTCGAATGGATGTTTATTTGCGGATACAATACATTAATCAGTCTATTAAAACAGTGGGTGGTCTAGACTAAAGATTAAATTGTTTATCTTCACTTTTCCTGTGGACATTTCACAGGAAATGTTGAGTTGATAAGCAACATTCAACTTATGCAACAAGTTATTTTTGAATGGGATATCTTGTTATGACAGACAGTCTCCTGAATTATACAGTGAGTGTACAAAATAAATAATCATAAATAACACAAGACCATCTGACATTGGCCAGACACATTTGTTTAGACTGCTAGAAACAACCTTTCTATTACTAGGTTGTTGCTATGCAGTCACTAAGGCGATCTAAATTGAAATGAAAACATTAAATAGAATAATCTTGTACCATATTGATATAAAAACAAAAAAGAAAAGACAAATATATTCCATTCATTGTTTTTTTGTTTAGTGATAGTTGTTCATGAGTCCCTTGTTTATCCTGAACAGTTCAACTCCCTGCTGTTCTTCAGAAAAATCCTTTAGGTCCTACAAATTCTTTGGTTTTTCAGCAGTTTTGTGTATTTGAAACCTTTCCAACAATGACTGTATGATTTTGAGATCCATCTTTTCACACTGAGGACAACTGAGGCACTCATATGCAACTTTTACAGAAGGTTCAAACCCTCACTGATGCTTCAAAAGGAAACACGATGCATTAAGAGCCGGGGGTGAAAACTTTTGAAAACAGAATAAAGATGTCTACATTTTTCTTATTTTGCCTAAATATCATATGGTTATAATTTAGTACTGCCCTTTAGAAGATACTTACATGTTTTCTAGAAGACAAAATGAGTTAAATTTACCCTCATCTTCAAATTCCAGCTCTTAATGCATTGTGTTTCCTTCTGAAGCATCAGTGAGCACCATTACTAGGGTGTTGCTATGCAGTTAATAAAACATTAAAAACTTATTTTTAAATATTTATATCCCCAGGATACGTAGCCCCTTTAGGGGTAAAAACTGGTAGAAGAAGCTTGTTTTTGTAATGCATGCTACAACATTTTAGCTACATTTTAGCTACTTTTTATTTCCCATAACTTACAGCAAACATGTGTTGTAATATAGTGTTAAACAATAATTATAATAAGTCTTTTAATGATTATATTAGCCTACTATATCATATTTAATATGCAAATTAGGGCCTATAAATGATCAACATAATCAAAAACCTGCTGATAAACCTGTTGTACACAATCCACTTTGTGCTTTCGGCCCTCTGAT
>NC_133383.1:37980664-38221219 GCF_049309525.1 Garra rufa
CAATGATGTAGCCTTCATTTGGTGTAAAAAGGAGAAGCCTTCAACCCTAAGAACACCATCTCCACTGTCAAACATGGTGGTGTGAACCTAATGTTTTGGGGGTGTTTTCAGCCAGTGGACCAGGGAACCTAATCACAGTAAACGGCACCATGAAAAAGGAGCAATACATCAAAATTCTCAACAACAACATCAGGCAGTCTGCAGAGAAACTTGGCCTTGAGCACCAGTGGACATTTCAGCACAACAACCACCCAAAACACAGCAAAAGTGGTGAAGAAATGGTTAGCAGACAAAAACATTAACGTTTTGCAGTGGCCCAGCCAGAGTCCTGACTTAAATCCAATTGAGAATCTGTGGAGGGAGCTAAAGATCAGGGTGATGGCAACGAGACCCTCCAACCTGAAAGAGTTGGAGCTCATCGCTAAAGATGAATGGGCAAAAATACCAGTGGAGACATGCAAAAAGCTGGTCAGCAATTATAGGAAGCGTTTGATTGCTGTAATAACCAATAAAGGCTTTTCTATTGATTATTGAGAAAGGTATGAATAATTTTGGACATGCCAATTTTTGTTCAAATGTAAATAAAAGATGAGTAATATTTTTTTTTCACAATGATGTCTCTTTTGTACATCATCTTATTATCTTCTGGGAGACGTCTGTGTCATTTCTAATAAAAAAAAACTTGCTGGTTGAATAAAAGTAACTAAGTCAGAATTTGTCAGGGGTATGATTAATTTCGGGCTTGACTGTATATTGTAATTTTAAAACATAATGTTGCATGTTTTAGTTGAGCATCTTATTTTATAGATACATTTGTGTACACATGCCTGAAAAAAAAAAAACATGTATCCATGTAAATCCAGTATTGCTAACTAAACGATTAATGATTAAATGATTGACAATGCATTATCATTTAGGAATTTGAAGTATTGAACTAATTAAACTGCTACAAAGTCTGAAGTCCATAGACCACAGTCTATTAATAACTCTTTTAGAGTTAAATGAAGTTGCTGTTACACCATTACTAGGATGTTGTTGCTGGTCCAATGCATTTTGAATGGTTGTTAACACATTGCTAGAGTCACCAAGGCACTGCTATGCAATTATGTTGTTCTGAATGGCTGTTTTCCATTAATAAACTCTGGTTGTTAAGATGTTCTGAATGGATGTTTCTGTGTTGCTAGGGTATTATGGGTTTTTGGTAGGCAATTGCTATGCAGTTGGGCTCTGAAGGTGCTCTAAATGGTTATGGAGGTGTGTTGTGTTGTTCTGAGTTATTGCACTGCTAAGGTGGATGTTTTGGGTGGTTTCTTACTAGCCCGAAAGAGTCCCCACCCAAGTTTCTTGGATATTCTGTTCTCTAGATATGACTTGATTCATCCTTCAAGTCTAAGGATTGTCTTGTGTCATTGTTGATACTGTAAAGGCGTGTAGTAATTCAGTTGCACAACAGCATTTTTCCAATTCATTTTTCTTCTCTCTTAACAGTGAATGATAGGCTTATTCATTGCGGTGTCAAGGCAGTTGTGTTTAGCCCTGTAAATAAACACTTCAGATCACTTACAGAAGGTCAACAACTGCAATGGTCATCCTCAATTATGCAGTAACCAAAGGCATCTTGAAAATGTCTATAAATAACTCAACGGCGATTCCGCTAAAAGTTCCAGTCCGGTCTTCGTTGGGTCCAGAGTGCACCAACTCAACAGCTAACTAGGACCAAAACAAACCTTATGGATCAATGTTATCTTAAAGGCTTTGACAATTTTCCCACGTGTAATTGCTCTCTAAATATATGTGAGAGGGTGTGTAATTGTTCACTAAACTGGTTATTGCATAATTGACTGAGCTGCCAAACATACAGAACAACTCTCCTCCTTGGCATCAGCTGATAAACACACCCCTTCTTGACTGTTTGCTGATAGAAAATAGCTATTGTACATAAAATCACAGACTGTGTGTCAGTATAGTACATGGAGGATATTTGAGCCCAGGATTATCAGTTGTTACAGTATTACACAGGCAGTGGCGTCTGCTCTGAGTTGTCAGATAATGATGCGCGGGTCGGGTTTTTTTTTTTTAACCCGCGGGTCCCGCGTTAATGAAATTATTTGGCCCGCCCCAACCCGCCCCGCACCACTGTATCTATTTTTACAACCCGCCCCGCCCCGCACTCGCGACCATTAAATAGACATACTTGTAATCTGTAATCCAAATGAAAACAGGCCGAAAGTGCTTGGAAACATCGCCCTGTAAACTGGCGACAACATACGATTATGAATATGAACCATAAATCATGTCATATTAATAACAAGATAATCAGTGGTGTAACGTTAGTGGTGCCGGAAGAAAAGTGGGTATAGCCTACGTACGCTTCATTTATGAATTTCGTTTTGAACTTTCTATTTGAACGCATTCGTTTACTGGATCCTTGGACTGAAAAGTTTACAGGGGTTCGCTGGTTTAAGGAATTTCTGATCGTAAAAATCTGCTTCTTTTTATTTGTAAGGTATTGTTTTCGTTATTATGTACTGTTTCGGGCGCAGGCACATCAGGCTTAATCTTTCAAAGCACAGTCCTGACTGCGTTATTACTGTCTTTATTGGGTGTTTTTAGCGAATATGTAGGCCTACATTTATTCACATATGACTGGATGTGGTTGACTGTCCTGATTTTGGCTAAAGCAGCACACTACTGAATAATGTGCATCAGAGAAGATTTAAAAATAGGTATAGCCTACGCATAGCCGCCTGATAAAGTGGGTATACGCCATATACCTGCGTATACCCTCCACTACACCACTGTAGATAATGATAAACATTTTCAACATTTACAAAGCAGCGTTTGTATTCGTCTAGGCTAAACATTTTTTTTATATTTCAAATGTGTATAGGTTTATGTCATGATCTGGGCTGTGGGGCTCCCCTCAGCCACCTGAGGTCGCTGTTTTCCCTTCCCTGCACACACATCCCTAATTGTACACTCCTGTCTAGTTGTTATCACTGATTACACGCACACCTGTTCACAATCACATCTGGTCTATAAGAACACTCATTTCCCACTACTCATCCTGGCTGCATTGTCTTCGTATGTGTGTCTCTGTGTTTCTGGCTCCTGGATCTCCTGATCGTGTTCTTGGTTTTGTTTTATTATTTTCATTAAAAAATACTTACCTGCATTTGGACCCAGACCTCATCTATCTCACCGTGACAGAATGCAGCCAGCACTAATGGGTCCAGCAGGGAGGAATTTTTTTTTTGAGGAGGCGGCGTTCCCCCGCCTGGGGGCAGCGACCACCAGCTTTGTTCCCGACACGGCGGGGATGTCGTTCGAGGCGGCGTCGGCCAAGAGGTTCGAATTCATCTACGCCTGCCTGGCGGCGATGGACACCCGCAGTGCCGAGGCTGTGCGGAAGCGCCCCTGCTTTGCGGAGGGGGTGGAGACCGCTGTTCCGGATGCGGCGGTGACCGCTCTCTCTGTTCCGGACACGGCGGTGACCGCTCTCTCTGTTCCGGACGCGGCGGTGACCTCTCTCTCTGTTCCAGACGCGGCGGTGACCGCTCTCGCTGTGCCTGATGCGGCGACCGCTCTCGCTGTTCCTGATGCGGTGGTGACCGCTCTCGCTGCTCCTGATGCGGTGGTGACCACTCTCGCTGTTCCTGATGCGGCGATGACCGCTCACTCTGTGCCTGACGCGGCTTTGAACACACTCTCTGCTCCGGACGCGGCGGTGACCGCTCTCTCTGCTCCGGACGCGGCGGTGACCGCTCTCTCTGCTCCTGACGCGGCGTTGACCGCTCTCTCTGTTCCGGACGCGGCGGTGACCGCTCTCTCTGTTCCGGACGCGGCGTTGACCGCTCTCTCTGCTCCGGACGCGGCTTTGAACACACTCTCTGCTCCGGACGCGGCGGTGACCGCTCTCTCTGCTCCTGACGCGGCTTTGAACACACTCTCTGCTCCGGACGCGGCGGTGACCGCTCTCTCTGCTCCGGACGCGGCGGTGACCGCTCTCTCTGCTCCTGACGCGGCGTTGACCGCTCTCTCTGTTCCGGACGCGGCGTTGACCGCTCTCTCTGCTCCGGACGCGGCGTTGACCGCTCTCTCTGCTCCGGACGCGGTGGTGACCGCTCTCTCTGCTCCTGACGCGGCATTGACCGCTCTCTCTGCTCCGGACGCGGCGGTGACCGCTCTCTCTGCTCCGGACGCCGCGGTGACCGCTCTCTCTGCTCCTGACGCGGCATTGACCGCTCTCTCTGCTCCGGACGCGGCGGTGACCGCTCTCTCTGCTCCGGACGCGGCGGTGACCGCTCTCTCTGCTCCGGACGCGGCGGTGACCGCTCTCTCTGCTCCTGACGCGGCATTGACCGCTCTCTCTGCTCCGGACGCGGTGGTGACCGCTCTCTCTGCTCCTGACGCGGCATTGACCGCTCTCTCTGCTCCGGACGCGGCGGTGACCGCTCTCTCTGCTCCGGACGCCGCGGTGACCGCTCTCTCTGCTCCTGACGCGGCATTGACCGCTCTCTCTGCTCCGGACGCGGCGGTGACCGCTCTCTCTGCTCCGGACGCGGCGTTGACCGCTCTCTCTGCTCCGGACGCGGCGGTGACCGCTCTCTCTGCTCCGGACGCGGCATTGACCGCTCTCTCTGCTCCGGACGCGGCGGTGACCGCTCTCTCTGCTCCGGACGCGGCGGTGACCGCTCTCTCTGCTCCTGACGCGGCGTTGACCGCTCTCTCTGCTCCGGACGCGGCGGTGACCGCTCTCTCTGCTCCTGACGCGGAGGTGACCGCTCTCTCTGCTCCGGATGCGGCGGTGACCGCTCTCTCTGCTCCGGACGCGGCGGTGACCGCTCTCTCTGCTCCTGACGCGGCGTTGACCGCTCTCTCTGTTCCGGACGCGGCGGTGACCGCTCTCTCTGCTCCGGACGCGGCGGTGACCGCTCTCTCTGCTCCTGACGCGGCGTTGACCGCTCTCTCTGCTCCAGACGCGGCGGTGACCGCTCTCTCTGCTCCGGACGCGGCGGTGACCGCTCTCTCTGCTCCTGACGCGGCGTTGACCGCTCTCTCTGCTCCGGACGCGGCGGTGACCGATCTCTCTGCTCCTGACGCGGCGTTGACCGCTCTCTCTGCTCCGGACGCGGCGGTGACCGCTCTCTCTGCTCCTGACGCGGCGTTGACCGCTCTCTCTGCTCCGGACGCGGCAGTGAACGCTATCTCCGTGCCTGACGCGCCGGAGACCGCAATCTCTGTTCCTGACACTGCGGCGACCGTGCTTTCTGTTCCTGACGCGGCGGTGACTGCGCTGCACGGACCTGGCCCGCCGTCCCTCCCCCTGATTTGCCTTCCCCCGTTCCTCCACCCTCCAGACTTGTGGAACGTCTGGGAGCCGTTCCGTGGGGAGGGGGTAGTGTCATGATCTGGGCTGTGGGGCTCCCCTCAGCCACCTGAGGTCGCTGTTTTCCCTTCCCTGCACACACATCCCTAATTGTACACTCCTGTCTAGTTGTTATCACTGATTACACGCACACCTGTTCACAATCACATCTGGTCTATAAGAACACTCATTTCCCACTACTCATCCTGGCTGCATTGTCTTCGTATGTGTGTCTCTGTGTTTCTGGCTCCTGGATCTCCTGATCGTGTTCTTGGTTTTGTTTTATTATTTTCATTAAAAAATACTTACCTGCATTTGGACCCAGACCTCATCTATCTCACCGTGACAGGTTTACAGCCTACGCCAAATAACCACTAAACTTTTGTTTTATTTAACAGACGGAAATGTTCATTTAGCGTTTTTACGTTCGCTGTGCAAAAAAAGAATGCATCCACTGTACCAGGGTTTAATCTATTTCGCCTCGATTCCAGCACCAGGCCAGCAGAGCTGAATGTGCGCTCGCTTGAAGCGGTCATGGCTGGCAGCTGGAGCTGCTTAGCGCTTGCGTGTCGTGACGTGTTGATAACCTTATTAAAGAACTTAATAAAATATGAAAATAGATATTCCCAAATATTAAATATAGGCTATAGAGAATTTCACGCAACATACATAGTTTTTTGTTTTATTTTGTTTTTAATGACCCGCCCCAACCCGCCCCGCAAATAAAGTGACAATTTCTTAACCCGCCCCAACCGCGGGTTATGAGACGACCTATGGAGACGACCCGCGCAACACTATTGTCAGAGTCTCTGGGTGGGTGCCAGGGCACAGAGAGGCGCTGCTAAAGCTGAAGTGCCTGAGTACAGCTCTACAGGCAGGACTGCCGCCTGCACGACAGCTTCCTCTTCCAATGAATGCTTCTTTTTGTTGGACTCATCATCCAATCAGCACACTCTTAAGATTAAGGGACATGATCCAGAAAACCCCAGCTGCTCTCTGGCAAAGAAATCTACTGTCAAACTCATAATAACGGAAGATGAGTTTTGCTAAATGTATCCCACCCAACCCACTGAATGTTCATGAGAACACATTATCATGTAGCACCGAACACAATCTATCTATCTATCTATCTGTCTGTCTGTCTGTCTGTCTGTCTGTCTGTCTGTCTGTCTGTCTATTCTGTCTGTCTGTCTGTCTGTCTGTCTGTCTGTCTGTCTGTCTATCTATCTATCTATCTATCTCTCTATCTATCTGTCTGTCTGTCTGTCTGTCTGTCATCTATCTGTCTGTCTGTCTGTCCTGTCTGTCTGTCTGTCTGTCTGTCTGTCTGTCTGTCTGTCTGTCTGTCTGCCATCTATCTGTCTGTCTGTCTGTCTGTCTGTCTGTCTGTCTGTCTGTCTGTCATCTATCTATCTATCTATCTATCTATCTATCTGTCTGTCTGTCTGTCTGTCTGTTCTGTCTGTCTGTCTGTCTGTCTGTCTGTCTGTCTGTCTGTCTGTCTGTCTGTCTGTCTGTCTATCTTTCTGTCTGTCTGTCTGTCTGTCTGTCTGTCTGTCTGTCTGTCTGTCTGTCTGTCTGTCTATCTGTCTGTCTGTCTGTCTGTCTGTCTGTCTGTCTGTCTGTCTGTCTGTCTATATGTTTGTCCATCATGTCTGTCTGTTACACAGTCCGCCTGATTGTCAGCAATTCAGAAATATTGTTGTCTTCAATTGTTTGTGTCTCAAGGATTACTGTGACCAAAGAATCACTCGTGTTCAATAACAGACATGTGTGCCAAAGCATAAACCCCCATCATCAACTGCTCTTGAGTCGGTGGGTTAAATTACTATCCAGACGGCTGGATCAGTTTTCACAGACCATGAGTGCTCTGAAGCTCTCGTGCAGGATAGGTCTCATTTCAAACCAATTTCTCCTCACCCACACACCCTTGAAATACAGTGCAGCTAATTAACAGCGGCGTATCAGTGGCACGCTAGTGCAACATCACCACCGACAGAAACACTACACATTCAAGGGCTTCTTGTGAGTTACAGGGATAAGCATTGATTTTTAGCATTGGTGTGTTACAAAGCAATTCTGGGATGTTTCAGTCTCCTTTGACAGAGAGAAAAATGCTTTAATGATTTGTGATGTTTTATGCAAATGTGTATTAATGTGGTTTAAGGTTACAAATGAAATACTGAAATCTGTTGCAAAGCACAGACTTTCACTCCCTTCATGTACGGATGTGAATATGCATGTGTGGTTTCCACCAATGCGAGAGTATGCAGAAAAATACTGTGGTGTACTTGTGTAGTGTGAATGAATGGGGGTTTTGGGTCTTGGCTGCTGCTGTTACAAGTCTGGAGGGGATGACTTTCACATGATGTCTCAGAGCTTATGGAGGTCATGGGACGTATGGCACTAGTAGTTTTCCCCTGCCTATTACCGGAATAAAAATGTAAGGAATCTAGGGCTACGAGCTCACATGTCGCCTTAGTTTCACTGGTATGAGGATTAACCCTTTTTTTTGGCAAAGTTACACAACAGCTATGTTTGGCATAGCATCCTACCACACTATTCTTGCCATTTCTGCAATATGTATACTTTGCAAAGTATGCAAATGTTTATTATGGTTGAAATGCACGGATGGCCTACTCTATTAGCATTGAACACAATGCATTGTGCTGAACTTCACCTTCAGTTTCCAGTATGGGGGATGAACTGAAAGTAATTTCAGCAATGATTTTTTACTTCCTCATTTTTTTTTGATGGTATTCCCAATAATATTTTTTTTTAAACAATTTTGTGTAAACCATGTATACAGAGAAGTATTCAGGTGGTATGCCGTGCTATGGCAGTTTGAACAAAGCCACTAGCTCACCCAAAAATTTTATTTCACCATTTTAAATATGTATCTGCAAAAAAATAGTAAATTAAAAAATTAAAAAAACTTAGGAATTAATAAATAAATAAATAATAATAATAATAATAATAATAATAATACATAAATAAATTAGTGGACCTTCACTAAAATCCAAAGTAACTGTAAAAATAAAAACAATTTTTAAATAAAATTTTGAATGTAAGTTAATTTATTTAAAAAAAATAATAATAAATTGCCTTTTTTTTCTGACAAGTGAAATGTCATTTTTAAAATTTTAATTACATTTATGTAACTAGTCCCAGAGGCCTATGCAGCAATTCCGCTCTCGTAAAAAAAACGCCACTCAAACCTATGTCGAATTCGCCCGAGATAAGGGAATTCTTTTTGATAGATGGTGCGTTTCTAGTAAAGTAGAGGATTTTGCTTCACTGAAAGAACTTACGCTACTCGAAGACTTTAAACAGTGTCTTCCAGAAAGAATGGTTTTGTATTTAAATGAACAAAAGGTTGCGACAGTATCTCAGGCAGCAGTATTAGCAGACGAATTTGTGCTTACACATAGAAACTTTTTTCAGCCAGTAATTGTAGAGAAGAGTTATGTAAAATCACCAATGAAGGTCCAGCAGCCTAAAGTGAGTGTCGAGAAGCCTAAAGAAACGCGAGACTGTTTTTACTGTCATAAGAAAGGACATGTTATTGCAGAGTGTTTGTCTTTAAAGTGAAAGCAACAATCTCAAGTGAAAGAAGTTGGATTTGTGAATACTGTGAGTCAAAGTGTGCATTTTGAACAGACAAAAGATAAAGTAGACAGTGTATATTTTCCATTCCTTTTCAAAGGTTATGTGTCACTATCAGGAAAGGAAGAAGATCAAGTAGAAGTGCAGGTGTTAAGGGACACTGGTGCAGCCCAATCGTTTGTGTGTTCAGATGTTTTGTTTTTTTCAGATCAGACATCAGTTGGGTCTAGTAGACTGGTCCAGAGCTTCGGTATGGAAATCATGAGGGTACCTGTGCACCGCATTCACCTGCAAACAGACTTGGTGTCTGGTTTCGTAGAGGTAGGAGTACGTCCAGTCTTACCAGTGAAAGGCGTATCCTTTATTTTAGGTAATGACCTGGGCCGGAGGAAAGGGTACCGTCACTTGAAGTGACCGATACATTGTCGACAGAGTGTAACCCGGATGAGTTGTCTCTGAGATATCCAAATGCATTTACCGCTTGTGTGATTACACGTGCACAATGAAAGAAAACTAATGAGGTGTCTTTATCTGACTCTTTCTTATGTGTAGATCAGGAGGCTGAGGAAGGGCCTGAAGTCAAGAGTCAAATCAGTGACCAGGTGAGTGAGGTCATAGTGAGTGGTCCATTGATCTTGAACATAACTCATGAGAAATTGATTGAGGCTCAGAGGAATGATGTTTCACTTTGTTTTAAACTAGCTGAGAGATCGGAATTGAGTAATGTCTCATTTGTTGTGGAAGATGGTTTACTAATGCGGAGGTGGCATAAAAGTAACGCTACTGATGATGAGTGGAACGTGGTCTATCAGGTGGTGGTTCCCTCAATTTTTCGCCAGCAGGTATTATCCTTGGCGCATGATCATGTGTTGTCAGGGCACTTAGGAGTGACAAAAACGTACAATCGTATTCTACAACATTTCTTTTGGTATGGTTTAAAGCGTGATGTGGTGCAGTTTTGTAAGACTTGCCATGTTTGCCTAGCCTGGAAAAATCCAGACCCTAATCTATTAAGATTATGGGTCTGGGATCGAGCAATGAAAACTGCCTAACTCGAGGGGCGGCACCAAGTATGCATTTGAAACTCTAACTGCACGCAATTGGATAACGCCACGACCAATCAAAACAATACACGCTTAGCTACCAGCAGCAGAGTTAAATGATGTTTCATTAACAAAGTTCGGGAGAAGTGCGTCAGATACTTAGCGTAAACATCACAAGTCAATCAGCGCCATAGGTTTAAATACAGCTGACTCACCTCAATTCACTCGATGGTTTATCAGTAAACCTCCACCACCCCATCTCATCACTCCGAGTTCTCACTACTCCTATTGGGGGGTACTCTGGGTTCGGGCCACTCCCGAGCTCGGAGCCCTTCACCGGACACCACGCCAAACATGCACTACTATTCTCCGGCTAATTATATGTAAGCGTGAACTCGGGAACTGATAGATTAAACTCTTGCCGTATCCAGTCGGCAAAACAGCAAAAACTTCCTTCTTGCAAAGGAACGATTCGAGTTTTCGGTTTTCTGTTCCTCTTTTATATGGAAAGCCAAGTCTAACTCGTTCATTGTAGCGGCCAAAGCCGTTTCAACTGTTGTTCATCTGTAGCGACAGCGATCTTTCAAAGTTTACTACATGATTCGGACGTCGCAGTGCTGTCATCATCAGCTTAGCTCGCCTCTGGCCCGCCTACATCAGATACACCGATTTGATTGGTTCCCACAGTTGCTTACGTATTGCAGTAACCTGCATCATTGCTCGATGCCAGAGTGTCTTGCAGAGACAATTCAAATTGTGCTCTCGCGAGACCTCTGGATTTCCAGGGTAATGTTTGCCAGTATTCTGGGAAACCGAACCAGGTGATTCCACCAGCACCTTTAATTCCAGCCCCTGTCATAGGCGACCCTTTCGAGCATGTGATCGTAGACTGTGTGGGTCCTTTACCCAAGACCAAATCTGGTAATCAGTTTTTATTGACCATTATGTGTACGGCGACCAGATACCCAGAAGCGATTCCTCTTCGCAATATCACAGCTCGAGCAGTGGTTAAAACGTTGATAAAGTTCTTTACCACTTTTGGTTTACCGAGAATTGTTCAGACGGATCAGGGAACCAATTTTCTATCCACATTGTGTGCTCAGGTTTTTAAATCACTTAATATTACTCATCGTATATCCAGTGCCTTTCATCCAGAGAGTCAGGGATCTCTGGAAAGGTTCCATCAAACACTAAAAGCAATGCTTAGGAAGTACTGTATTGAGACAGGATCAGAGTGGGATGAAGGTGTTCCCTTGCTTGTATTTGCAATTCTTGACACAGTACAGGATTCTCTCAAGTTCAGTCCATCAGAGCTGGTGTTTGGCCATGCCGTGAAAGGACCACTGAAAGTCTTGAAAGACAGGATGTTGGGTATTGCAAGATAAAAAAAAACAAATGTATTAGACTATGTGAGTAAATTTCATGACAGACTTCAGAAGGCTTGCATGCTAGCTCGTGAATCATTGACTGAAGCTCAGGGGAAGATGAAAAGGTGGTATGATAAATCTGCTGTAAATAGGTCTTTTGCAGTGGGCGACCATGTGCTGGTTTTGCTTCCTGTTCCTGGATCGGCGCTAATGGCACATTTCTCGGGTCTCTATAAGATCTTGGAGAAGCGGGGAGAGACCGATTACGTGTTAAGTACGCCAGACAGGAAACGTCAAAAATGGGTATGTCATGTCAACATGTTGCAAGCGTATCATACCAGAGATGATTCTGATGGCTCAATGGAGACTGATGCTCCATTGTTGTCTGTGAGATTGACTAATTCTGAAACTTTAGCCAATTTGTCAAGTTTCTTAGCACATCTCAATGCTGATCAGAAGAAGGAAGTGGTTAAACTTCTTCTATATTGGGTGATGTGCCTACACTTACAAATGTTTTACAACATGACATCGATGTAGGTGATGCCCACCCAATCAAACAGCACCCTTATAGAGTTAACTCTGCTAAAAGAGCTGTAATGAAGAAAGAAGTTCAGTATCTGTTGGAGAAGGGTTTGGCCAGTCCTAGTGTTAGTTCATGGAGTTCACCATGCCTTTTAGTACAAAAGTCAGATGGTACAGCACGCTTTTGTACTGATTACAGACGTGTTAATGCGGTAACGGTTCCTGACTGCTTCCCAATGCCAAGAATGGAGGACTGTGTGGACAGCGTGGGTTCTGCCAGATTCGTGAGTAAATTAGATTTGCTAAAAGGATATTGGCAAGTTCCGTTAACTCCCAGAGCCTCTGAAATTTCAGCTTTCGTAACACCAGACTGTTTCCTGCAATACAAAGTTATGGCGTTTGGCTTAAGAAATGCCGCAGCCACTTTTCAGAGGTTGGTTAACTTAGTTCTTGCCGACATTCCAAATTGTAATGCTTACCTTGATGACCTAGTGATTTACTCACAGAGTTGGTCTGAGCACATAACGCTTCTAGAAACCGTTTTTAAGCGTTTACAGGAAGCTACATTAACGTTGAATTTGGCTAAGTGTGAAATTGGTAAGGCTACAGTGACCTATCTAGGTAAACAGGTGGGGTATGGTCAGGTACGCTCGGTAATGGCAAAAATCGTAGCAATAAATGAATTTCCTGTGCCTAAAACCCGACGCGAGTTGCGTAGATTTTTAGGTATGTCGGGTTATTATCAGTGTTTTTGTCGCAATTTTTCATCAGTCGCTACTCCATTAACAACTTTGCTTAGTCCTTCAGAACCGTTTGTTTGGACTTCTGCATGCCAAATGGCATTTAACAATATTAAAGTGTTGTTATGTAGTGAGCCTGTCCTGGCTGCTCCAAATTTTTCAGTGGTGTTTAAATTGGAGGTGGACGCGAGTGATGTGGGAGCTGGCGCAGTACTCCTACAGGAGGATAAGGATGGAATTGATCACCCCATTTGTTACTTTTCTAAAAAGTTCAGTGGAAGTCAAAGGAATTATTCAACAATAGAGAAGGAAGCCTTGGCCTTGTTGTTAGCAGTTCAACACTTTGAGGTTTATGTGGGCTCTTCTACTTGTCCTGTAATCGTTTACACCGATCACAACCCGTTAACCTTTATTGCCCGTATGCGTAATCAGAATCAGAGATTGATGAGGTGGTTTCTTGTTTTTCAGGAGTACAATCTCGAGATTCGGTATAAGAAGGGTAGAGATAATGTAGTGGCAGATGCTTTGTCATGAATCTAAGGAATAGCGTCTATTGTTTTGGTTGGTTCTATCAAACATGGGTATATGTTTGTTTTTAAGAATGGGGGTGTTACGTCCTGTATTGGTTTGGGAGAGTTTTTTTTTTTTTTCTCTCCCCCCCTATCATTTCACAGGACCTGTGGTTGGACCACGCTTCTGTCAATCATCAATCCTGCATAACACCTGAAGGACCAATCAGACGTTAATGGGTGCGTATAAAGACTCGGATGTGACGCGAGATCGGGAGGAGTGATTCTTTCGCTCCCGTTTTGTTGTTATTTTTGTTGAATTTGAATTATCGTGTGTTTGAACTTTGCTCCTGGTTAATCATTTGGACGTGTTTGTACCGTGACTCGGCTCTCGGTTTATTTGTTCACGTCCTACCTCGACACATAGTGATGGGACCAGCTCAGCATGTCACATGACTTACATCTTACTTCACGCAGGGTAAAGTTGTCTAGACACACTAATTATTGAGCAGATGCCAATCTTTGTATTTATGTTTGTGAGTCAGAGTAGTTAGTGGCGTTTTACGCTGAAGATGTTATTTTCTTTGTTTAGTTTAGTTTTGGTTTGATGCTAGTTAGAGGGTTTATGTTTTATTATTTTCTTTCTTTTAGCACCGCTCTTGTCCCTCGCTTTTGTTTTTGTTTTTGTTTCTTTTGTATATAATTTGTAAATAGATCATTGTTGGGTTTTGAAGGTATCCTGGGTTTATTGTTTATATTATTAATGTTACCCTTATTGGGAGCTATGTAAAAGTGCATACCAGAAAATCTTACTAAATGTAGAATTCTGAATTCGATTGCCTGAGTTACACACACCCACACGTCCAAAGCAGAGAAAAGTACTTAGCTTGATCTTAACAATTTAATTTTTGATGTTACCTCCCAAACCCCTAGATGCCAAAATTAGGGAGACGTAACAATTTATATATATTTAGTTTATTTAATTACTTTTTTGTTGATATAAAATACATAGAAAATTTGTAAAATGTACTTATTAATTAAAAAATCATAATATATATATATATATATATATATATATATATATATATATATATATATATATATATATATATATTGTATATATAATTTACTAATTATGGAATGTAATTTATTGAAATGTTGACATTTAATTAATTTTTTATCTATCTATCTATCTATCTATCTATCTATCTATCTATCTATCTATCTATCTATCTATCTATCTATCATTTTTTGCTAATACAAAATACATAAAAAGTACATAGAATTTTTTTAAAATGTACTTATTTAATTTAAACTATACAATTTACTTGAAATGTATTTCAATGAAATGTAATTTATGTTTCAATTTAATTTCTTTTTAATTATCTATCTAAAATTTATTTACTTTTCTGCTGCTATAAAATACATATAAAATACATGTGAAATTTATAAAATATATTTATTAATTTCCAAAAATTACGGAATTTATTTTTATTTCTTTTTAAATTGACCTTTTTACTGATAAAATGTGTTTTTTTTATTTTTCAACTCTCTAAATGCATATAAAGAACATATGAAATTTGTAAAATTAAAATATTAATTAAAGAAATACATATTTTTTAATTTCTTTTTTTAATTGACCTTTTTGCTGACATAATGTGCTTTTTGTTTTGCAACAGTCTGATTTTGTGACTAATCTAGTTCAAGGTGTCTGTTTGGACAAAACAAGTCAGTGTTTGTAAACTAACTGTTAGTGTCCGAATTCCTTGTTGCATTGATCTCATTTTTTCCCTTAAGTGTCATATACTGCTGCACATTGCCGCTATTACGCTACTGTCTCTGAATGCCTGTGTTTGGATCTCAGTGCGGATAAGAGCAGGTGAGGCTTCAGACGGAGGCAGAGGTAATGCAATCTGGGTGTGGCGTCCATCTTTCACACACACACACACACACACACACACACACACACACACACACACACACACACATAGAGGTATCTTTGTCTCATCTAGCGACTGTCTCCACCGGGGAGTGAGAAATCTGAGCTGGCATGTGTGTACGTGTTGGACACTGGCAGTCCCACTGAGCCATCTGCTGTAGCAATGTGTCACTGTAATTAGGGCTGGATGGCTTGTGTCAGATAAGACTGCTCTTTTACAGCTCGCGTCTCCTGCAGCTGCACACGCTATCAGCTGAACAACGCATGACTGGCGGCCGTACAGACTCTTCTGATCGGCGGATTAAAGGATCTCATTGCAGGCAGAATCTTGCAATAATTTCCACTCTAATTATAAATTATATATGGTAATGATTGACTTGGAGTGTACCATTCACCCAAGAACTCACACTGAAGGAATGGCTCACCCACAAATGACCTGTTTTGCCTGTGATTGTGAATTATAGTCAAAATTTCGAGACATGAGCTCACAGTTTTGAGAAAAAGTAAAAATTGCGGGATATAAACACACAATTCTGAGAGAAAAAATAGCGAGATTTAAATGAGCAATTCTGAGAAAAACGTCACAATAGCGACAAATACGCTATATACTGAGAAAAGTCACAATTGCGAGCTATAAACTTGCACTTTTGAGGAAAAAGTCACAATTGCGAGATATAAATTCACAATTCTAAGTAAAAAGTCAGTTGCGAGATATAAACTCGCAATTTTTAGGGAAAAAGTCACAACTGCAGGATATAAACTAAGTTTAGAGAAAGAAAAAAATCACAATTGTGAGATATAATCTCGCAATTTTAAGAAAAAAAGTCACAATTGTGAGATATTAAATTGTAATTCTGAGAAAAAAAGTCATAGAATTTTTTTTTTAAATGTACTTATTTAATTTAAAATATATAATTTACTTGAAATGTATTTCAATGAAATGTAATTTATTACTATGTTTCAATTTAATTTCTTTTTAATTATCAATTCTGATAAAATTTTATTGATAAAATTTTAAGAAAAAAAATCACAATTGCGAGATATAAACTCAATTCTGAGAAAAAAGTCACAACTGTGCGATATAAACTTGCATTTCTGAGTGCGAGATATAAATTCGCAATTCTAACACATTTAAGATTTAATCAGAGATTAAACTCGTAATTCGGAGACAATAAAATAAACTAAATTTTGAGGAAAAAAGTCACAATTGCGAGATATAAACTCAATTTTGAGGAAGAAAGTCACAGTTGCGAGATATAAATTCGCAATTCTAAGTTAAAAGTCAGTTGCGAGACACAATCTCACAATTTTGAGGAAAAAGTCATAATTGCGAGAACTCAATTCCGCAAAAAAAAAGTCACAATTGTTAGATATAAACTTGCAATTCTGAGAAAAAGGTCTGTTTATTAGATATAAACTCGCAATTTTGAGTGAAAAAGTCACAATTGTGAAATATAAACTTGTAATTCTGAGAAAAAAAAGTAAAATTGCAGGATATAAACTCGCAATTTTAAGAAAAAAGGTCGCAATTGCGAGATATAAAATTAATTCCCAAAAAAAGTCACAATTGTGAGATATAAAAAGTTAGTATATAAAAGTCAGTTGTGAGATATAAACTCGCATTTTTTTTATAGTGATTTTTTTATTATAGACAGATGTAACACAAAACAGTACAGTGAGAAAAACAGTGTTTTTTTCCCCTATGCCCACTTACTTCCCTACCCATAAACCCCTCAGGAGGATTATAATGAAATTGTATATACTATACATACTATATATTTACAAAAATATGAAATGTATATAATGACATTTTTCAAATAAGAGAGGAAAAAAAAATTAACAACAACTAAATTAACCAAAAACAATTATACATATAAAAGTATATTCACATACTAACAAAACTCAGTCAGAATCTAGTGAGGTTAAAGAGTCAAAGGTATTTATGATGGGATTCCAAATTTTATAGAATTTAACAGTTGAGCCCTGAATAGTGTATAAACTCGCAATTTTGAGGGAAAAAGTTACAATTGCGAGATCTAAACTCAATTCCGAGAAAAAAAGTCACAATTGTTAGATATAATCTTGCAATTCTGAGAAAAAAAGTAAAATTGCAGGATATAAACTTGCAATTTTAAGAAAAAAGGTCGCAATTGCGAGATATAAACTCAATTCCAAGAAAAAAAGTCACAACTGTGCGATATAGACTTGCATTTCTGAGTGCGAGATATAAATTCGCAATTCTAACACATTTAAGAGATTTAAACTCGTAATTCGGAGACAATAAAATAAACTAAATTTTGAGGAAAAAAGTCACAATTGCGAGATATAAACTCGCAATTCTAAGTTAAAAGTCAGTTGCGAGACACAATCTCACAATTTTGAGGGTAAAAGTCATAATTGCGAGATCTAAACTCAATTCCGTGAAAAAAGTCACAATTGTTAGATATAAACTTGCAATTCTGAGAAAAAAGTCTGTTTATTAGATATAAACTTGCAATTTTGAGAAAAAAAATCACAATTGTGAGATATAAACTCACAATTGTTAGATATAAACTTGCAATTCTGAGAAAAAAGTCTGTTTATTAGATATAAACTTGCAATTTTGAGGAAAAAAAAATCACAATTGTGAGATATAAACTCGCAATTTTGAGTGAAAAAGTCACAATTGTTAGATATAAACTTGCAATTCTGAGAAAAAAGTCTGTTTATTAGATATAAACTTGCAATTTTGAGAAAAAAAAATCACAATTGCGAGATATAAACTCAATTCCAAGAAAAAAAGTCACAACTGTGCGATATAAACTTGCATTTCTGAGTGCGAGATATAAATTCGCAATTCTAACACATTTAAGAGATTTAAACTCGTAATTCGGAGACAATAAAATAAACAAAATTTTGAGGAAAAAAGTCACAATTGCGAAATATAAACTCAATTTTGAGGAAGAAAGTCACAGTTACGAGATATAAACTCGCAATTCTAAGTTTAAAGTCAGTTGCGAGACACAATCTCACAATTTTGAGGGAAAAAGTCATAAGTGCGAGATCTAAACTCAATTCCGCGAAAAAAAGTCACAATTGTTAGATATAAACTTGCAATTCTGAGAAAAAAGTCTGTTTATTAGATATAAACTTGCAATTTTGAGAAAAAAAAAAATCACAATTGTGAGATATAAACTCGCAATTTTGAGTGAAAAAGTCACAATTGTTAGATATAAACTTGCAATTCTGAGAAAAAAGTCTGTTTATTAGATATAAACTTGCAATTTTGAGAAAAAAAAAAATCACAATTGTGAAATATAAACTCGCAATTTTGAGTGAAAAAGTCACAATTGTTAGATATAAACTTGCAATTCTGAATAAAAAGTCTGTTTATTAGATATAAACTTGCAATTTTGAGGAAAAAAAAATCACAATTGTGAGATATAAACTCGCAATTTTGAGTGAAAAAGTCACAATTGTGAAATATAAACTTGTAATTCTGAGGAAAAAAGTCAAATTGCAGGATATAAAATCGCAATTTTAAGAAAAAAGGTCGCAATTGCGAGATATAAAATTAATTCCAAAAAAAGAGTCACAATTGTGAGATATAAACTTGCAATTCTAAGATAAAAGTCACAATTCTGAGATATAAACTCGCAATTTTGAGGGAAAAAGTCACAATTGCCAGATATAAACTTGTAATTTTGAGAAAAAAAGTCAATTGCGAGAAAAAAGTCACAATTGTTAGATATAATCTTGCAATTCTGAGAAAAAAAGTAAAATTGCTGGATATAAACTTGCAATTTTAAGAAAAAAGGTCTCAATTGCGAGATATAAACTTAATTCCAAAAAAAGTCACAATTGTGAGATATAAACTTGCAATTTTGAGTGAAAAAGTCACAATTGCAAAATATAAACTTGTAATTCTGAGAAAAAAAGTAAAATTGCAGGATATAAACTTGCAATTTTAAGAAAAAAGGTCGCAATTGTGAGATATAAACTCGCAATTCTAAATATATACCTGTAATTCTGAGAAAAACAGTCACAACTGCGGGAAAAAACCTCACAATTTTGAGAAAAAAGTCAATTGCGAGATATAAACTTGAAATTCTGAGAAAAAAAAGTCACAATTGGGATATAAACTCGCAATTTTGAGAAAAAAAGTTAGTTGTGAGATATAAACTTGCAATTCTGAGAAAAAAGTCACAATTGCGGGATATAAACTCGCAATTTTAAGAAAAAAGGTCGCAATTGCGAGATATAAAATTAATTCCAAAAAAAAAGTCACAATTGAAAAATATAAACTTGTAATTCTGAGAAAAAAAGTAAAATTGCAGGATATAAACTTGCAATTTTAAGAAAAAAGGTTGCGATTGAGAGATGTAAAATTAATTTAAAAAAAAAGTCAGAATTGTGAGATAAAAAGTTGTTTTGATTCAGTGGTGGAAACGGGGCTTCCATTAGACAGTTACCTGACATTTTTTACTTCACACTCCACAAAAAAAAAAAAAAAATCTAAATCCTAATTCATTTATTATAATCATGCTATTTTCATTATATTCAAGTCAATGTATTTACATGATTTCATATGCTACATTGTTATCATGATCACTATGCTATCCCTTACGTTATATACCATCTCGTAAGTGGATATTTCATTATTTAGAAATACCTTTTGACATTTGTGAAAACATCTTTATTTTTGGCAGTGCATTCAAAAAATAAGTAATAAGTAAATTTGTCTCTGTAATTACTTCCAGTTCATTTACCACAGAGAAATATGAATCAACAAGTTATGAGTGGGCTATTTTTGTCTAACATTAATATCTCTGCTCTTCTGAAAATTAGCACTGTATCCACAATCAACTCTAATATCAGGCCACCATGTTGTGTGTTTACACATAATTTACATTCCCTGCTGTACAATGGCCTCTAATATAAAACTAACCTACTTCCTGATCGCAAAAGAAATTTCCTATAAGGAAGTAAACAACTCACACTTTTATACAAAATGAGTAGTTTTGAAGAATGCCTGAGCTGCTCTTTTCCATACAATGAAAGTGGATGGTGATTCCAATCTTAATTATAAAATTAAACATATCAATAAGTTTTGTTAAAATATTTTTAAATACACTAAGTTTCTCGTGCTCATCAAGGCTGCATTTGATTAAAAATACAGTAAAAACAGTAATATTGTAAAATATTGTTACAATTTAAAATAACTGTTTTTTATTTTAATGTATTTTAAAATGTAATTTATTTCTGTAATCTAAAGCTGATTTTTTTTTAGCATCATGATCATGATCCTTCAGAAATGATTCTAATATGCTGATATTTATTTGCGTCTTTACTGTCAATTTTGATTACTTTAATGCAAAAAAATATGACATGCTGAGGTGTATTCAAGTCAGTGTATTTATGAATTGCATTCAGAACGCATTTCTATTTTATAAATGATTAAATTCAGGTCTGTTCTGACTTGAAATATAGTGCGCTAGTAACATGGACTGGTTTTATGATGATGTGCCTGCAGAGTCTCATACCTGCACTTAATGGCCTTGATGCTTTAAAGCCCTCATCTTCCAGAAGCAAGTCTTCCATGCATTACTCTATGGATCCAAAGCACTCATTCATCTTCAGTTGCCGGAAACATGATTCAACATCAGGGATGAAGGTCTGGCATGAGGGACTGGACATGCTATATTCCTGTAGTCAACATAAATCTTGTTTGCTACTTTACAGGCAGGTCTATTAACAGTAAACATGCTGAACTGGCATGACAGAGATGGAGGAGGCAATATAAGGAAATGAATCTTAAATGGAAATCTGAAAGGAAATGAAATTGTGAGATTTTATTAAAGCTCATCTGTGTTATCTAGTTTCTTTCATCTTTTGACAGCGTCCAATGTGAAAAATTAGCATACATACAGTGTCAGCCATAATTTATACATTAATAGGAAACTTCTTTATATGAGAATATGAAAAAGATCATATTTTGCCTATGCACACTTAAGATGGTCAGTGGATTGACCAAGTTTAAAACTAATGTACAGTGAAAATGTGAATAAATTTAATAAAATCAGAGAGATCATACAAAATGCATGTTAATTTTTATTGAGTACTGTCCTGAGTAAGATATTTTACTTAAAAGATGTTTACATATAGTCCATAAGACAAAAAAAAAAAAAAGCTGAAATTATTAAAATAACCCATGTCAAAAGTTTGGGAACCCTTGGTTCTTAATACTGTGTGTGGATGATCTATGACTGTTTTTTTTGGTTTAATGATAGTTGTTCATGAGTCCCTTGTTTGTTCTGAACAGTTAAACTGAGCGCTGTTCTTCAGAAAAATCCTTCAGGTCCTGCAGATCCTTCAGTTTTCCAACATCTTTTGCATATTTGAACCCTTTCCAGAAGTGACTGTATGATTTTAAGATCCATCTTTTCACACTGAGGACAACTGAGGGACTCAAACACAACTATTAAAAAAGGTTCAAACATTCACTGATGCTCCAGAAGGAAACAATGCATTAATAACAGGGGGTGAAAACTTTTGACTGTATGATTTACATGTAGTTCACAAGACGAAAAAATAGCTGAAATTATCAAAATAACCTTCAAATGTATGGGAAACCTTGGTTTTTAATACTGTGTGTGGTTACCTGGATGATCTTTGACTGTTTTTTTTGTTTTGTGATGGTTGTTCATGATTCCCTTGTTTGTTCTGAACAGTGAGTACTGTTCTTCAGAAAAACCCTCCAGGTCCTGCAGATTCTTCAGTTTTACAGCATATTTTGCATATTTCCAGCAGTGACTGTATGATTTTGAGATCCATCTTTTTTTTTTTTACACTGAGGACAACTGAGGGACTCAAACACAACTATTAAAAAAGGTTCAAACATTCACTGATGCTCCAGAAGGAAACACGATGCATTAAGAGCCAACTTTTGACTGTATGATTTTCATAAAAGATGTTTACATATTGTCCACAAGACCAAAAATAGCTGAAATTTTTAAAATAACCCCTTTCAAAAGCTCAGGAACCCTTGGTTCTTAATACTGTGTGTGGTTACCTGGATGATCTATGATCTATATTTTTTTGTTTTGTGAGCATCTTTTGCATAATTAAACCCTTTTTCAGCAGCGACTGTATGATTTGAGATCCAAATTTTTACACTGAGGACAACTGAGGGACTCTAACACAACTATTAAAAAAAGTTCAACATTCACTGATGCTCCAGAAGGAAACATGATGCATTAAGACCCAGGGGGTGAAAACTTTTGAACAGAATAAAGATATCTAAACTTTTTATATATATATATATATCATTAATGCGTCATGTTTCCTTCTGGAGCATCAGTGAGTGTTTGAACCTTTTTTAATAGTTGCTTGAGTCTCTCAGTTGTCCTCAGTGTGAAAAGATGGATCTGAAAATCATACAGACTTTGCTGGAAAGGGTTCAAATATGCAAAAGATTAAAAAATCAAGAAACAGGACCTGAAAGATTCTTTCTGAAAAAACAGTCCTCAGTTTAACTGTTCAGGACAAACAATGGATTCATGAACAACTAACACTAAACAAAAAACAAAAACAGTCGTAAATCATCCAGGTAACCACACACAGGTTCCTGAACTTTTGAAGGGGGTTATTTTAATCATTTCAGCTATTTTTTGGTCTTGTGGACAATATGTAAACATATTTTATGTAAAATATCTTATTCAGGACTGTACTAAATAAAAAATAACATGCTTTTTGTTTGATCCCTCTTATTTTTTTACAGATGCAAAGGCTTCCTAAACTTTCGCATAAAGCTGTATATGGACTAGGCATACTGTAAGCCATAATCTTTTTTTAAATTTTTTTTATGTTGATTTCATCTCTGCAGGTCGTTTTGACATTTAAGTTGAAGCTAAGAACAGCATGTTTAATATTTTTTCATGTAGTTTAGTTCATTGAGGCAAATCCTAAAATGCAACTGGTGTAACACAGAATGTAACTGTTTGCAGAAAGCATAAGCAGATACACCACATGTTTTTGTGCAAAATGTAAATGTGTATGTTTAAATAAATAATTTTATATAATCAAATTTCTTCTTCCCTAATTGGCTGGAATTACCTTTGTGTGTGTTCTGCTGCCCTCTAGTGGTCTAATGAACCCCCTTCTTCATAACCGGCCAAGAGGTTTAAAGACTTTGTAGCATTGTTACAACTACTGAAATGTAATTACTATTGAAAATAATTATATTTAACCATATGACAATATTTGTATCCAGTGGTAATGTTTCAAACAGTACACTACATTGTTGTCATTATGCTATCAGTTGTGTTATATGCCATTTTTAATTGTTAAGATATCGTTTGACATTTTTACTTTACTTTTGGCAGTGCAATCAAATAAGTCAAAGCATGTTTGTCGCTGATTACTTCCAGATGCCACAGAGAAATATGGATTCATATTTTTTGGTTTTGTAATTTTGTCTATTTTTCTGCTCTTTTGAAAATGAGCACTGCATCCACAAATACATTTCTAATATCAGCTTATGGTGTGTTTGTTTACTCATTAACTTACGTGCTCTGCTTCCTAATGGCTTCTAATTCAACATTAGCCTACTTCCTGATCACAAAAGCTATTTACATATAAGGAAGTAAACAAGTTTAGAAAGGTTACATCAGGGTATAATAATGCACTACTTTCTTAGCAGGTTGTGTTCCAAAGAACAGGCTTGCCAAGTGTTCACCACAATGACAAATCACTATAAGAAGTTTTGCTAAAGGCCTTAAAGGAATAGCTCAGGCAAAAATGACAATTCTGTCATTTACCCTCATGTCCTGTCAAACCTGTGTGACTTCTATTGTGGAACACAAAACATTTTGAAAACAATGAAAGGCTGAAGTTTTCTAAGTGAACCATTTCTTTAAATGCAATATGTTTCTGTCCATAGTTATAGTTATGGATAGTTAACCCAAAAGTAAAAATGTGCTGTTAATTTACTCACCCTCAGTCTATCCAAGATGCAGGCATTTCTCTTCAGTGGAACAGTAAAAATTTTAGCTGAAACCGTATGTGGTCCTTAGTGATTCATAAAATGCAAGTCGACAGCTTTGAGAGCCAAAAAAATAAGGAGCACAAAATATATTATGAGATATTGAGGTCTTGTAAAGTGAAACAATCAATCCATGCAAGAAAGTGAACATTATAGACTGTTTTCATGACACGTCATCAATCGACCATATTGGCGGCACTGAACGTAAACAATGCCACTGAACCAAGCATGCTGATTATTGCTGCTGAAAACGATCAATTATTGTCATGTTTTGGGCTGTAATCAGTCGGACCAGGAAAAACATTTGGAGCACTATAGACTTTTTCCCTGAGTAAAGGATGAGTGCCGCCATTACGAATTCTAATGTCAGATTGGATGTTCTTCTGTTCTGGTCTCCATAGGAACTCTTTCAAATAGCGTCCATCTGTTTTTAATTTAGCTTATGTCGGCAGCTTTATATCATTTACACATTCATTACACTTTGAGGAGTAAGGTACTGACAAATGACGGTCATTGCGACATTGCAAAGTGATGCTGCTATAGAGCCATGTGCTTTTTTAAAAACATTTTAATAGTTTTAACATTAGATTAACAGCTGGGAATATATGCTACTTTGACTAGAAACACTGGAGACCAGGGCCTGTATTCTTAAAGATTCTAAGAATCCTCTCAGAAAGCTTTTAATTTAGCTTAAAAATTCCTACGTGGGAGTCTTAGTTTAAGAGTGATTCAGGATCAATCTAAGAGCAACTCTGAGTAAAGAAAAGACAAAAACTTTTATCTTAGTGTGGAGGCGGGGTTGACCCCGTTGCTAGCTATGACACAGCCTTTTGAAGACTGTGATTGGTTGGTTGTCCAAGAAGGAAATAAAAGAGCACTTTTAAGTGTAGGGTCTAGTTTAAGCCTTCACTTTGAAATTATAGGCATGATTTTTCCTGTTTTACCGCACACACACCCATTATATAAGTTTATATATTTTATATGTTTATATATTTTTATTTACCACGCTGTTAATGTTGTATTTAATGTATTTGATAAGTAATGCACAGCAGCACATTAAGATTGTGAAAGTGCTGTAATTGTTTGTGTGATCTCTTTGCTTATAGAAGGTTGTGAACATACCCAAATTATTACTGCTGCATAGTTGCATTGTTTCCAGTTGCCAAATAAGTTCATGTAATAAATCTAGTGATTTCTTCCATTTCTGCACTACGTCAGAGATGTTAGCATGTCTCTAATAAACTCAGTCACAAACATTATATCTGCACAATCTCATGTGTAGCATCTTATGAAATCAATCTCATGCATTGTGTGCAAAATATTGCATTGCCCTCCTCATGTTTTGTCAATGTTCTCCAATGCTAAAGAAACTCTTAAGCCTCTTAAAAGTCCTCGTCCCTACTCCTAACAATCTGGGCCCGTATCCATAAAGATTCTGAGAATCCTCTCAGAGAGCTCCTAACTTAACCTAAAAATTCCTTGCCAGGAGTTTTAGCTTAGAAGTGATTCCAGAACATTTTCAGTGAACTCTGAGCAAGGAATGGATGGAAAATCCTATCTTAGTGAGGAGGTGTGGTTGACCCCGTTGCTAGGTATGAGTCATCATTTCAAAAGCCGTGATTGGTTGATCCTACAAGTTTGATGAAAATGAACTTTTGGTGATAATGAGCAAAGGATGTACCCTCAAATCAATAAACATAATTATACACTCTAATCTTACGCAGACTGTAATTGTAAATAATATTTCACATTCAAGAAAATATCTGGAAAATGAATAGTAAGCTGTAGGGGTTATAGCCTAACATTAGAATCTAAAATATGTGAAAACTTAAGCTCATTACACCCTGTTCAAATAATGATTCGTGTCTTATTTGCTCATATTAATATCCTAGCTGGCATATTTTGTACTTTCACTCCCATATGGACCCCATTGAAAACGAGATGTATTATCTCAAGGGGCTGTCCTTAATGAAGTAGAAATTGCAACGTTACAACTCAGTGTGGTCTTAATGAGGGTAACACGGCTCAGCTTTTCTACAACCTACAACCTATCCTACAAACACAGAAAATGTCCATTTTGTGCAGCTGCTTAGGGGAACTCCTAAGCCACTAAAAGTCCTCTTCCCTGCTCTTAGCAGATCTCGCCTTAGGAGCCCTTTTAAGCGCTAGGAATCTTGAGGAATAGCTTTTATATTAACTGGGATTTTCGTGTCACTTTTAGGGGAAATTCTAAGAAAATGTCATGACTCTGAGAATTTTCTTAGAATTTGGCCGCTAGGAGCCACTTTTTGCACAAAAATTCTTTAGGGATACGGGCCCAGGACCTTAAGACCTCTTTTAAGGGTTAAGAATCTTTCTGAATTACTTTTTTCTTTACTAGGATCTTTTCTTTAATTTTAAGAGGAAACACCCACATTTCTAAGAATTTTCTTAGAATTTTGTCACTAGGAGCAACTCTTTGCACTAAGATTTTTTATGAATACGGGCCCAGAAATGCAAAGCATTCTTCAGGTTAAGAGTCAGGCGTGACTTCCGTATTCAGGAAAAACATCTACAGACTGCCAAAAGTTAACAAATCAAGGAGAAGATTGCAAAAAAAAAAAAAAAAAAAAACTGTCTAAAAAACAAAAGGCGCTTGTGGCTGGCCAACCCTGCTGAAAAAAAAAATAGCTGAAACCAGGCTGGTTGGCAGGTCTTAGCTGGTTTAGGCTGGAAGCAGCTGGTTTTAGCTGGTCTCCCAGCCTGACTTTAGCTGGTGGTTTCCCAGCCTGACGAGCTAAGACCAGCCAGGCCAGGCTGGGAAAGTGGCCAAAACCCTTCTATAACCAGCCTGCTGACCAGCTATGACCAGCCAAAACCAGGCTGGTTGACCAACCAAAACCAGTCTAACAGCCTAGTCTGGTTTTAGCTCATTTTTCACCAGGGAAACTGAACCAGGTTTTCCAAGACAAGAATCTTGACAACATTAGTGTTTGTTCTTATAATTTCCAGTCAGGTAGGTGAAATAACAGGCTAATCTCTGGTGAAAAAAAAAACAGCTAAAACCAGCCTAGGCCGGTTGGCTGGTCTTAGCTGGTTTAGGCTGGAAGCAGCTGGTTTTAGCTGGTCTCCCAGCCTGGCTTTAGCTGGTGGTTTCCCAGCCTGACAAGCTAAGACCAGCCTGGCCAGGCTGGAAAAGTGGCCAAAACCCCTCTAATACCAGTCTGCTGACCAGCTATAACCAGCTAAGACCAGGCTGGTTGACCAGCTAAAACCAGCCGACCAACCTAGGCTGGTTTTAGCTGTTTTTTTCACCAGGGAAACTGAACCAGGATTTCCAAGACAAGAATCTTGACAACAATTGTGTTTGTTCTTATCATTTCCAGTCAGGTAGGTAAAATATTAGGCTAATCCCTGGTGAAAAAAAAAAACAGCTAAAACCAGCCTTGGTTGGTTGGCTAGTCTTAGCTAGTTTAGGCTGGAAGCAGCTGGTTTTAGCTGGTCTCCCAGCCTGGCTTTAGCTGGTGGTTTCCCAGCCTGACAAGCTAAGACCAGCCTGACCAGCCTGGCCAAGCTGGGAAAGTGGCCAAATCCCCTCTAATGCCAGCCTACCAACCTAGGCTGGCTTTATCTGTTTGTTTGTTTTTTCACTAGGGTTTCCAAGACAAGAATCTTGACAACATTTGTGTTTGTTCTTATTTCCAGTCAGGTAGGTGAAATATTAGGCTAACCCCTGGTGAGAAAAAAAACTGTTAAAACCAGCTTAGGTTGGTTGGCTAGTTTTAGCTGGTCGATCAGCCTGGCTTTAGTTGGTCATAGCTGGCGAGGCTGGTCTTAGCTGGTCAGGCTGGGAAACAACCAGCTAAAACCAGCTACTTCCAGCTTAAACCAGCTAAGACCAGCCAACCAGCCTAGGCTGTTTTAGCTGTTTTTTTCAGCAGGGATTATTAACTTTAGTTTAGTTAATTAGCCTACTAAATTGCTGCCTACTAAGTTCTTCTCTATATGATTTAGCAGTTTCCACACATTTTATAATTTTAAACATAAGTTTAAACAGCATAAATTAGCACAACAATGTATTCAGTAGTACATGCAAATAATGTTGTTTACATCCGAGTATTGCTATTGAGGAGCATCAGGGTAACTGACTAAAAAGTGCAAACCTGTAATACAGTTCTTCCTTATGTTTTCACGTGTATTACTGTAGTCCTAACTGTACTTTGCTTATTTAAATTTAATAAAAAAAAAATTAAAACCATTGCCTGCAAAAGATGGAAATCCTCTTTTCCACAAACTGATTCAGCAGTTTGTTTGCGACGTGATCAAGCAATGACGAAACATATACCCAATTAAATCAGCCAATAATAAAGTGAAACGCAATGGTTTACATATCTAAAGCATAAAATGTAAAGTAAGCTAGTTTTAACTTCACGCATGCATTAATGAATCTGTTTCCTCAGTTCAGTGACTGTTGGAGGATCGCTGAATAAGTGGCAAAAACAGCATCGTAGGATCACATACGCCGGTATTTTGGCTCATTACGAGTCGGAGTCACTGTCACACATCTTCAAGGTCTCACAAGTAAGTTTTGTTTAAATAACCTGTAGATTTGTGCTGCTCGAGTCAGGAACTGTTCAAACGATTCACTAAAAAGAACCGGTTCAAAAGAATGATTCGCTTGAGAACCGGACCGTTAGTGGATGCTGTAAACCTAATTTCGCTTCAAAAATATTCTTGATATATCTTTAATAGCCACGGGTATTAATATGCTTTTTTTTTTACTCTCAAATTGACCAAGTGTAGCATTTTTTTTAATGAATCACCAAGACCCACGGTTTCAGCTAAAAATCTTATTGCTCCACTGAAGACAAAAATTCACCTACATCTCGAATGGCCTGAAGGTAAGCAAGCAACTGCACATTTTCATTTTTTGTAAAGTATCCTATTATTCGGAGCAGGTTTAGACAGAGCAGCAGATAGCAGAGTTGGAGTTAGTAATAAGCTGAAGAGGTTAGAGGAAAAGGAAAGTTAAAACCATTCCAATACTCCTACAAACACAGATAAATCTCTCTTGAAGGAGAACCAAAGCTGTGTTTGCCAAGCATTGAACATGAAAGGAGAATCTGCTGAATTAAGGACAAATCTGGAAGGAAAGACATGAAGACGCAGAGGACATAGGAAAGTACAGATGTCATGACATTTATTCAAGGCATGCTACAATTAAAGTTGATTAGGAAAAACGTCAGCAGGGTGGGTAATAAGAATAAGAATAATAACTCTAATAATGAGTATGCATAATAAGCCATTCATCAACAGAAAAAGAAACGCTTTCTACAAAAAAAAAAAAATACAAATAAAATCTCCACTCAATCATGCACTGCAAAAATTAGAAAATATGTTTCTTTAATAGTTTATCTTCTATTTGCATTTATTACATCAAACTCATAAACTGGATACGCTCATGTCTCTCCCCAATTCCCACAAGTCACATAAACGGCTTTACAAATGAAAGCTGGTACTGCTATGATATCAAAATACAGAAGACAAATTGTGTTTTTATGTTAGTTTCCATAAATATAAAAACCAGTTCATATCGGTGTGTTTGTATCTTGTTCCCCGTAACCATTTTTTTGGCCAGGTTAAGGAAAAAAAAAACAATAAAATAACAAGGGAACACATATATACAGCATTTGTTTCCTTTTGGTAGTGAAACATTCATAAAACTATAAATTAGGTATTTCATTGCGTGTCAAAGCATCCTGAGATCAACTCAGGCACTTCTGTATGTGCGCTGTGCTTGAGCGACACCTCAGTTAGCTAATTTAGTCTAGCCCCTCCCTTTAATGCAAATTATACAGTTCAATTAGCATAATTATAGCCCATAAATTTAGTCGTGAGAAGAAAATAGAAAGCATTATGGCCAGAATTTAAAGTAGTATCTTAGAGGTCAACTGCATTGAAATAAAGCAATAACAGTTCCAATTCAATCAAGTCCTTTGGTTTGTCGTTATGGTTTGTCGTTTTAGAGTAAAGCTTTTTAATGGAATCGATGACGATATCAGCAAAAGTGTAACCGCTTATCCGTTTTACAGATCGATCCGGAGCAGTCCTTGAAATACTGAAAGCGTAAGGGCCCGGTAACACATTCAGAATCGCAAAATGAATTTCGTTTGAGGGGCGGGGAAAGGATATGGCTTGACCTTTCTGAGGGAAACAGAACAGACGGAGGGACACGTGACATGATCGAAAGTGGTAAATACAAGAAGTTTGTTGGTTTCTGATATACAGCCAGGAAATAAGTTACAAATAAGCTAGATGAAAGGCACATAAACTTTGGTCCTGCATTATTTGTGACTTTTTCAGTAAAAAACCTGGAAAAAACCATACACGTGTGTAACTGTTCGCGTGAGCGCGGATACCGACGAGAAAATGACGTACAACACAGCGGAACGTTGTTGCCTGAGTCAAGACGTGGTTGGAACATGTTTCGCTTGGAGAAACAAAAAAAAAAAACGACTTGTGACTTCTGTGACATGTTTATGGAGTCTGGCTTTTCTCCTGTTGATAAATAAAAAGCATCGCAGCCCGAAGCAGGCGCTCTGCGAAATTTCGCCTTCCCGAACGCTTCTGACGGACCTGACCTCTAGCGATCGCTCGCACACATCGGTGGACGTTACAGACCCAGAACTGCTGTTGTGAAGAGGCAGAGTGACAGACAACAATCTTGAACCAGTTTTCACACTCGTAATAAAGAAAAATCAACAACCCCCCAAAAAAAGAACAAAAAGTATCACAACAGAGCAAGAACGAAAACAGGCCAAAACCCCTAAAATGAATCAATTATAAGATACAGTAAATAAGATACAACTCCAAAACACACAGGCGGAGGTCTCAGACATCAGCATCACTCCATAGCAAAATAAAAGGCAGACCTGAACACTCAGAGCGAATGCTGTGGGCTTCTGGGTGTCTGTTTGGTCGTTCCGAGGCAAATTTAGACTGATCATGTGTATTAGGAGTTTCATAATCATATTAGAATGACAGAGCAGAGATGATATCAAGCAGATCACACAGTGTGATATAGTCCACGCTGGCAGATATCGATTTCTGAGTGGTCCTTCCTGTAGAAAAAACTCAACAGCATCATGTTATGGTTTGTGGGAGGTTGCCAGATTGTTGCGATATGGTTGCTAAGATGTTCAGAGTGTTTTAATGCTTTGCTACGCGGTTGCTAGGTGGATACTTACTGGCCCAAAGTAAAAAGAGGCCACCTTCAAGTTTCTAGATTAGTGGTCGAACGATTTTGATGGCTGATATAAATCGGATATCATACTACGTAAAAACAAAACACGTGCACACAGAAGAAATGCTGAAATTAAATGTACATAGTATTTACTGAATGTTATAAATTTAAAATGAATAAATTAACAACGTATTTATCTTAATAAAAATAAATCTGTAGCTTAGTAAAATTTACTACATATTCAGACTTAAATGCGTATTTGCTGAGGGTAGATGAGTATTATAAAGTATTATATGGGTCAATATCACTGTAGGGTGCCTTTTGGTGACCTGTACATAAATAGCTCATGATAACTTGACATAAAAATGACTACACTGTAAAATGTTTTCACCAGATTCAACTTAAAAAGTTCAGCAGCTGGCTTAAAATTTTAAGTTAAATCAGCTTAAAACTACAAGTCATTTTAACTTATTACAATAAAAAAATGAGTTGATTTAACTTGTGAGTTGAAATGACTTAAGTTGATGTAACTTAACATTTTAAGGCAGCTGCTAAACTTAAGTTGAAACTGGTAAAACTTTTTACAGTGAATGAAAGAGTGTATTATATTATTTTATAGATTAATAGTTATAGATTTTTTTTAAGTTTTGTGTAGGAGGATGCGTGCTATTTTGCTATGTCCCATGCACTGCTCATTAAATTTGAATGAGAGATTCAATATAGAATATAGTCAAATCATAAAATGTTTACATTTTGTTCTACTATTAATATTTTGTACCTCAGATTACTCAATTTAAGTGTATTGACCATTTTGGTAATAAAAACTATGTTTTTAATTAATAAAAAAAGAAGAAGAGCTTGTCCATGTTCCTTATATGGTTTTCCACCCTGTTGTATTGGGGAATTTGCCCCTTTAAGAAAAGGCCATCCCCTTTAGTGACATCAGGACAACAGATTTTTTTGTCTTTTCAGTGGCGGGAAATTTTACACCTGAGGTGAGTAAGCAGCTTAGCAGCTACCTTAAAATGTTAAGTTAAATCAACTTAAGTCATTTAAACACACAAGTTAAATCAACTCATTTTGATTGCAATAAGTTAAAATGACTTGTAGTTTTAAGCTGATTTAACTTAAAAACAACGCAGCTGCTGAACTTAGGTTTTTAAGTTGAATCAGGGTGAAAACGTTTTACAGTGACTTGCTTTTCCTAAGCTTTACATGTCCACCCTGTTGACATTAAAATATGCCGGAAGTGATTAAAAATACAGTATTTTCAAAATATGCAAGTTTAAATATACCAAATTCTCTTCAACGACCAGGATATTTAGCTGGTCACAGATTGTTGTAAGTGCTAATTAAAACTAAAAATGTCCACCCTGTCGTTTTTTCCACAATGTACACATGACAGGGTGGACATAGCATTTGATTGTAGTTAATATTGCCCAAAAACTAAAATGAATATAATTAATGTAATTATATATATTTATTAAAATTGAATAAATGTTTCTTTGTCATATTTTGTCATGCTTTCTGTGTTCTGCTTTATGTGTCCACCCTGTTATGTGCTGGTCCACCCTGTCGTCTTGAGATTTTAAAATAATATTTAAAATAATAATTGAATCATGTCTATATAATCCAATAGCAAGGTGCGGGGGCAATAACATACCAACCAAAAAAACTGCATCCGAATATCAGTTTTCTCCTAATAAGAAAAAAAATACATGTGCGAATTGTATGAGTTTCTTTTAAATCACATGGTTTATATAAAATCTTTTATGTATTTATAATTTGAAAGCAAACAAATAACCCTGGGACATCATACCTTTCAGAAAATACAATTTTCATCATAATATTGTAATGAAAATGTATTTACTAGTAATATATGTTCATGTCCATAACACGGTGGACATATCTTAAGGTTTATGCTTCGAATAATGGTCCATACTTAATTTTTCTGAAAAATGTGTGTTTAGTACTTGAGTTTCTACACTGTAAAAAACTATTTGTTGAGTCAAGTTAGAATAATTTGCTAACTTAAAATTTTAAGTTAAGTTAACTTGAAATGTTAAGTTGTGCTAAGCATCAACTTAGATATTTGAGTTTATTCAACTTAAATTTTAAATTTTAAGGCAGCTGGTTAACAAATTATTTTAACTTGACTCAACAAATTTTTTTTTTACAGTGTACTGTTTATGACATGACAAAAAGCAAATGGGGAATTAACACCAACATTTTTGACTATTGTGAGGGTTGAAAGGCACGCTATAGTGATACTGACCCATTTAGCATTTGCTTTTGTTACTAATAATATAAAAGCAAACGCTATGACACTTTTCAGTATAATTTTGTATAGTAATTTATAACTTGGAACCGTTAAATATAGAATAAAGATAAAGATGGAGAACGGGAGCTGTGTGCATGTAAACGCTGACTTTCTCAGCGCTGTCAAATTAAAAGTCCTGCTTTTGAGAAAAAAAATACAAAAATGATATATCGGTCGACCACTACTCTAGATATGACTTGAGTGGCTCCTTTAAAAGTCACGGAGTCCTTTTTTTTTTTTTTTTAGAAAAGAACAAAAACTTCACAGATGTGCTCAACAGCTCATAAATTCATACTATTTAATCAGAACAATAAGCAAGCTTACAGCAACCTCTGTCTCTGAGTGCGAATATTTATATCAGAAATCGAGGAACTTTTTTTTGGCCTAGAAAGGCTTTATGTAACAATGGTACGCGGGTCTAGCATACATATGTACACACACACACACACACACACACACACACACACACACACACACACACACACACACACACACACACACACACACACACACACACACACACACACACACACACACACACACACATTAGCGAGGGAGAATAGAGACCCACAGCATGCTCTGAACATTGTGGAGTTCACCGTTCACTTTTCTAATAAGAGCATTCACAGCACCATACATCATAACTTACATCTCATATCATATTAAGACCACATGGTACTGAGTCCCCACAAAATGCACATCTATAAGAGCTACACAACCAAAAACATAAAATAAAAATCAAGATCAAAATAAATCAACCCTCTCACCAATCCCACAAAATAGTACATAAGATATTTTAGGTAAAATTTCTAAAACCTATTTGATTATGAACACATAATAAGGCACGTAATAAGAAACTAGGTAAATACACAGTAAATATGATTTTTTTTTTTTCACCATGATTTCTTGAATGATTATAGTGGTACAAAAACCCGATGAGGTTTCAAATTTGATTTTTTTTCCTCTTCCATAAAAAAGAACAAATTACCAAAAATAAGTAACTTTTTTTTTCTCAAAAAATCTTGACAATCCTTAAGATATATAGACCTGAATAGTTTTGCTTTAAGACTGTAAACTTCAACAAAATTCAATTTCTTTTGAGAAGTGAAAGCGAGGTTTCGAATCGCTTCAGGTGAAATCAGTCAAAGACAAAAAAAAAGTCACTGTCCCTTGCCTTGCATGAACATGAAGCTTGATTTATTTCATAACTGTGACTCAAGGATATAGCGCACAGGCAAAGAAGCTGCTCCCTTTCGATGCTACTCAACAGGTCTACAGTGACCCTTCTTGGAATGTTAAAGCCAGATTGTACGCACAAGGGAGTCTTCATATATCCTAAACAGTCCCCAGTGAAACCAGTAATAATACGCTAGTACTAACTAAACAAATGCGTATACAGAATCAGCTTCTGAATGTGCACACCAATGTTCCAAAACCTAGTGAGCTGTCTACTTAGACAGCAATTTAAGGCATCACAGGCACGCTCCCGGCACAAAGGCTGTTCCAGCCTGCTAAGATATCTAATTTTGGCCAAAATCTAAGGCAGCATTGCTTGTATTCTTTGTGGATAAGGCAATCCCAGAATGCATTGTGAAGTTCATTCAAGATGGTCGGCGAATCAAGGCAAATGTTCATTGAATATTATAGCATGTCACTAAGATAATGTCACGGTACCTGGAGTGTAGAAATACATAGCACAAGCAAATATTAAGCATGATTTATTTATTTTTACACTCACATAGTTGTGATGTTTGTCGGTGTTCATGTAGTAAATAAAGCCTAAGTTCCAAATCTATTTGTCCTGATGCCGGAAGTAGAGTAGAGTACGTCAGAAGTAGATCGGGGCATTGCCCTCCAAAGGCAAAGTGCAGTAACTACGCCAACATTGAAACTGAGAAAAATGCCTTTAAAGTTTATACACCAGCTAGTCAAACAGGTTGACACTTTCGTTTCTCTGAAACGGGACAAAATTGAACCAGGAGACTTTGTCACAAGACATAACAGTTGTCACAAAGTCCATTTTAAGCCTTAACTCAATTTTGGCCAAATGTGTAGTTACTGTGCTTTGCCTTTGGAGGGTTGGGTCGCATTGTGCCACATCCAACATAGACAGTAATGGGTTCTTGTACCACATTATTAGCTTAGCAACATGATAACCTCAAACTCTATCTTTGTAATAAGCATAAAGAACAGGGTTAATTTTCACAGCCATTTTTGATTTAGATTTAGACGAAAATGCTTAATAGTCTTAATAGTCACATTTTAGTCTTTCATAGTTTTAGTCGACATAAGGTCATTGCATTTTTGTCAACTTTAAGTCATTACGTTTAGTCAAACATTTATTTTGGTAGCTATTTTATAATCTTCAAACAAAAATAGTCATTACTTCTAATAGTCTCTCTTTAGACCAAGGGTGCTCAACCCTGTTCCTGGAGATCTACCTTACTGCA
This sequence comes from Garra rufa, assembly GCF_049309525.1. Taxonomy (NCBI): domain Eukaryota; kingdom Metazoa; phylum Chordata; class Actinopteri; order Cypriniformes; family Cyprinidae; genus Garra; species Garra rufa. The sequence goes on from NC_133383.1 coordinate 38,016,773, forward strand.
GACTTCAGCTCTAACCCTGATCAAACACACCTGAACCAACTAATTAGGATCTGAAGGAGCACTTAATAACATAATTACAGACAGGTGTGTTTGATCAGGGTTGGAACTAAACTCTGCAGGAAGGTAGATCTCCAGGAACAGGGTTGGGCACCCCTGCTTTAGACCAAATCAGTTTAGCTTATGACAGGGGTTTTCAAACCTGTCCTGGAGCCTCCCCTGCCCTGCACATTTTGCTTGTCTCTCTCATCTAATACACCTGATTCAAATCATCAGCTCATTAGTAGAGACTGCAAGACCTGAATTGGGTGTGCCTAATAAGGGAGACATACAAAATGTGCAGGGCAGGGGAGGCTCCAGGACAGGTTTGAAAACCCCTGGCTTATGAGAAATCTGAATCAAGAATTGAATTTGGAAAAACTCAATGTTCACTTTTGAGTAGGTTAACATTAATGACACAGATAGGTATTTAATTAGGAATGCTGTGCCTTTAAGATGGAAGGCATGCATGTAATACTGACACATATTCGGTTTACGTTCACTTAAGCCATAACTGACTGTATTTATGTGAGATATTCAACACAATAGACATTTGGACTACTGATATTGGACACTTCTAACAGCGCAATTCCACCTGTCCCGCCTTTACTAACATTAGGTTAATCGACACCCTTCGGGTGCTGAGACCATTGTTTCAGATCACTAGTTCACGTTTTGGTAGCCTATCCGTCCACTGCGTCTTTCATACTGAGAAAAGATATGCAAACGCCCCTTATGATCCATTGACAGGGATGCACATTTTGAAAGAAAGTTAACTTAGCCTATAGGATGCGTTTTGAATGTCCGATAGCTTTCAAGAAACATTCTAGTCTGATTTCGTCTTGTTAACGATGACGCGACATAAATATATATTAGTTTTAGCTCACCAATGTCTCGTCTTAGTCACAGCACAAATGTTGGTTAACAGATATTTTTCATCATCTTTGTTGACAAAATGAATACTGGTAAATAATACATAGTACAAGCTCAATATTGGCATGTGCTGTGTTTTTCTACGATTGGACATGCTAACATCTAACTAAACTAAAATCAATCGAGACCTCAAATGCCACTCGAAACTCATAATGTATCAATTTTTGAATGGAATCAATGGAGGAGATGCTAGTTTTAGAGTAAACCATACTTGGAGCTTGCTTCCAAAAATCTGACAAGATTTCAATGGTCTCCATCAATTATTATCGAGTGTTGGAGGTATTTCCATTAGGTCAAGGTCAGGGGTGTCCAAACTCGATCCTTGAGGATCGGTGTCCTGCAGAGTTTAGCTTCAACTTGCCTCAACATACCTGCCTAGAAGTTTCTAGTATGCCTTGTAAGACCTTGATTTGCTGGATCAGGTGTGTTTAATTAGGGTTGGAGACAAACTCTGCAGGACAGTGGCCCTCTAGGACTTCGTTCGAGTTCCTCTCGAAGAGTTTCCTGTGCACTCCTAAGCTATTAGTCAGTTCAAATCAGTCACTTATTGGCTTTCATGGCAATTAGGATGCTGCCTTAGAAGGCAGCTGACTATGCAGCAGCTCACTAGGTTTTGGGAACTAGGTGGCGTCTCCGTCATTCAGAATCGCTTTTCCATTAATATTTGGTTTGGTCAGATGCAGAGGCATTTAGTGTGGGACTGCAAGGCAAAAGAGAGTGCCGCCCTCTTTTTTTTTGCTGTGACTCAATGGGCTTCGACTATGGTTTCTACAGAGCCCATGGCTGCAAACTCTCACACCTGTGGACAGAGCCGAGGAGTGAAAGAACAGAGTAGAGAGCACAGAACCTTCTGCCCCTCTGTGGAAAGATGGAAAACAAGAAGAATGAAAGGAAAAGACTCAACTAAGAGCAAGAAGGGGAACAGAATGGAGGAAATCATCAATTTCCCATCGAGATCACGGGCTATACCATTCACATTGAGAATTTCACTTAGGAGGAGGCGGAGCCTCCTATCAGGCTGGGCGTTGCTGATTGGAGCGTTTCAGTAGGGTTAACAGCTGGCCGTAGGTTTTCCGGAATGATCGTGCATGTTTGAAAATGGTCGCCCTGGTTCAGAGGAACCCGATCGACTGGACAACGACAACGCGTGCAGTTGCACACAGATGTTCTCTGACAGCATTGCAAGTGCAGAGAGCCCATGAGAGGCTGGTCTGTCCGATATAAAATTTTCATAACACAAGAAAAAAAAAAAAAAATCACGCCATTCACTATCTATTCACAGATGCCTACCATCTGGCTATACATCTTTGCACAGTAAACAGATATGAGGATGCCAAACATTCCCCACGGTGCCTGTCTTCAATTGAGATCGATCAAAGTGCAGAGAAACAAAAGGTTCGTAAGCCGAAACAGCTGCGACTTGTAAATGCACTCATTCTTGAATCCATAGCACTCTTATTTTAATGCTACTCTGAAGAAAAGGGACAAGCCCATTGGTCGAGGCCGTCGCTACAGATTTTTTTTTTCCAGCAGCACCTTGATGATGACGTCAGCGACATTCAAACGGTGACCGTGCGTTCAACACATCTCACAGGAGATGGGGCGCGCCATTGAAACAGCCAATGAGAATGTAGGTGTTGTTTTTTGGGGGAGGCTCAGAGGAAACTCCGTCCTCATTTAGGTCTAGGGAAACAAGGCCATTGGGCTACAGGGGTGTCAGTCTCCAATGCAATCGGCAAGTGTGCGGTGAAGAAACTTCCTCAGCATTTTGAGAAGATTCACCTTGTGTTAGTTTGCGTTTCACATCAACATAGTCCTCGCCAGTCGACTAAAGAGGGAGTCCTACTTCCTCCACACGGAGGTTCCCAGAAACATCACATTGTCATGGATATCCCATGTGTCTCCAGCCCTGGTTTCGTGAGAGTAAACCAAACTCACTCTCAGACTGTCTAAAGGTTCTGCAGTAGTCTCTTATTTGCTTTTTTTCTTCTTTTTTTTTCTCTAAGAAATCTCTAAAACTACCCCATGAATATCTGTAATTTTTTTTAAGAGTTTGTCAGCCAGTCTTGTTCTGTGAACGAAACAGTCAGACTGCTGAAGGTAGAAGGGCTGGAATGGGGAGGATGGGGAAAGGGTGTGTTTGTAGTGAAGGGGGTGCTAGATGGTGGATTTGGAGAAGGACACTCGCAGATGGTGGTTTTCTCCCAGGTCGTGGTTGTGGAGGTCGATAAGAGCCTGGATGGCTTCTTCCACCGAACCCAGCTGGATCAGCGCCATCTTGCGGTCCTTCCTATTAATCATATATGGATAGTGAAAATCAGACACTGGGTGATCCTGGGACAACTTAAATTTGGCCAAATTTAGGACCAGTTGACCCAATGACATAGAGATAAAGAAATTTTTAGAAACTGTAAAACACACATGCCAAGTTCTTGGAAATGTAGTCTTGGTATTTGTGTTGGTTTCAATTGGTTATTTATACCATTTTCAACAAAAGTTTAAATGTCAAGGGATAGTTCACCTAAAAATGAAAATTACCCCTTGATTTACTCACCCCCAAGCCATTCTAAGTGTATATAACCTTCTTCTGTTAGATACTAATACAATTGGAATTATATAAAAAAGAATATCTTGGGTTTCTCAAGCTTTATAATATAGTGGTTAAGATTTTTGAGCAAAATTATGCCCTCACACATTTTTTTAACAAAAATGCTTATTTTGTACTTCTAATAAGTGACTGGTGTTTTGTTTTGCTCTCTCCACTGCACTTCCACGTTCATCACTTCTCACAAGAGCTTACGCTTAAGTCCTACGTCATCACAGTGTAAGATAGAAATTACGGTTTATAAAGTTTTAAATAAGGACATTTTCGATCACAAATGCATTAATTAAAGGAACAATATGTAAAAAAAAATTAAGTATAAAAGAAAACACTCGAACAGTGTTATGTATTTTGTTGACTTGTGTACTTACATTACTCCCAAATGTTTCAAAGAATGTTTAAATCAAGACAAATAAGAATTTAAGTAGTGTAACAGACCATTTCATTGGGTCACCTGCCAATTATGTCAATTATGTTTATTTTGTAGAAAACATAGAAACACTAAAGACGCTTTATTTTGTTGTGGTTTGTACGGTTGCTCGATTATGGCAAAAAGCATAATCACGGTTATTTTGGTCAATATTGTAATCACAATTATTTAACACAATTATGACTGGGTCTAAAACTTTATATTGGTGATTAATCTAAAGATAGCAATACAACAGAAAATAAGATACAAATGAAAAAAGTAGCCTAACAGCCAACTACAGAAATTGAATGTAAAATAAAATTCAATGTAAGAATTAAACATGCTTTGTTTCTTATTAAAACAAAAAAAGTCCATTCAAGAGCGGTGAGTGTTTTTTCTCTTTGTATTTTTATGTTTTATTAATATTGAGCACAGAGACGGCAGAATAAATATTTTTTTGTTGCCGCTTTAAGAGCCACATGGATCCAATATGTATTATGATCACTGACAAGGGTTTACATGAATAATCACCAAGCACCTCATTTTGAAATATTTTTGCGCGTATTTGACCGTTTAGATGCGCACCTTAAAGATAACTTTCCATGTCCGTGTTCTGCTCTGTCTCTGAGCGCATAAACAGAACAGCGCAAGTTGTCTTTCATGATTTTAAAAACACAACATCAAAGAAACATTAATAAATCAAGCACGTCCCATTTTATGAAAGTCACACAATTTTGCGGATTTGCATGTGAAATTAGGCTTTTATGGAGGAGCGAAAACGCACCACTGCAGGGGTGCCCAACCCTGTTCCTGGAGATCTACTATCCTGCAAAGTTCAGCTCCAACCCTGAAGAAACACACCTGAACCAGCTAATTAATCTCTTAAGTAGCACTTTATAATTACAGACAGCTGTGTTGGAGCAGGGCTGGAACAAAAATCTGCAGGTAGGTAGATCTCCTGGAACAGGGTTGAACACCTCTGTACCACTGGAAAGGGGGCGGAATTGGGCGCAATAATCATTTCATCTTGATTACTGCATTTTCATGATCGTTTGAAGCCAAAATCGAAACTGAATTTTGATTAATTGCACGGCCCTAGTGGTTTTTATTAGACAGGTGACAAGTAGCATTATAACAGCACTTTTAACACACTCAAATGTATCTAGCATGATAAAACAGCACTGTTTTACCCCACATACGCATGACCGGAAGGAGCGAAAGTGGGTGACAAACTATGCCTTTGTTTCATTGTTTGTTTTGAAAATGTGCTTTCTAGAGGTGAAAACATTCACATTGTGCCTTTACCTTTAGAAGGTTTTATTAACCCTTGGGAGCCGTGTGGAGCACTTTTTTATGATTGATGGATGCACTTTATGGGACTTAAAAATCTCAACACCCATTTACTCCTAATAAAAAGCTTGGAAGAGCTAGGACATTTTTTTTTTTAAATAATTCTGATTGTATTTGTCTGAAAGAAGAAAGTCATATACACCTAGGACGGCTTGAGAGTAAATAAATCATTGTTGGGTGAACTATCCCTTTAATCAATGTAAATAGCAGTGTCCCTAAAGTGCCACCTAGGTACACACTTTTTCACAGTAAACTTAATATCACTGTTCACTTTTTAAGCAGATCATTTACACGATGTTTATAACATTCCATTTATGTGTTTTTACAAAACAACTCATCCTTATCAGCCATGTTGTTGTGAAGAATGGTACAAGCAGACTCTTTCCCATGTGAACAAATACTTAATAAAATGAGATAAATGAAGGCTGAGAACAACAACAAATGTAAAGAGAACTCACTGGAAAAACTTGAAGGCCTTGACTGTGTATCCAGAACTGGCAAACAGCTCTTTCAGAAAATCATCCGTAGTGGAGGGACTGGAGGAGGAAAGAAATAAAAACACAGTGTTTACAAAAGACAAAAAATAGCACCTTATCTGATGCCAGCAATAATCGAAGACATCTAGTGGAGTGAAACAACCGCTAATATGATAATATGCAGGATGTGATATGAATGAAATGTTGTGTATATTGCAATGTAGCCAACATCTAAAAAAATCCATAAGTATTTAATAAAGTTTAGTTTAATATAAATAATATAAAAATGCAAATAGTTTTGAGTTTTAATTCCCTCCCTAATCTTTAACTTAATTGTCATTTGCACATTTGCATTACAAGTTTTCTAACATGTTAGGTTTAAATATGCAAATGAGGCATTATTTAATGAAATACGCACTAATTTTCATACATTTCTAGTACAAAAATCTAAACACTGGATTAAGTCAGTTTCAAAATTATAGTTAAATTTTTTTGACATTTTAGAGTCAAAAGTTTTTACAGAGGGGATTTTGGGTACCTCATTTGGTCACGACATAATGCAGAAAAAACTTAGAACAGACAGAAAACACTATATTTGTTTACCATTTTTTTGGGGGGGGGGGGGGGGATGTTATATAAAATCAAACAAGTTATATGTGAACAAATCCCTCTGTAAAAACCTTCAGGATAAAGACAGGAATAAAAATGTAAAGTTTGGTGTGTGTAAGTGCTACTGAAGTGGAGATTTATGGCTCAGTGTAGGAGAAAAAACTCAATTTGAGAAAACGGCCCTTAAAAATATGCATTGTAATGAAATCTATTAACATAAATAGATAAAGTGCTATAAAAGAAACCCTTAACAGTGTTTTTGGATGTTTTCTTTCCACTAGTCAGAAAAAACACTATGTAAAACCAAAAAGCCCAAAATCTCAAACTTGACAGGTGCATGAAAAAACTGTGTTTTTGCCTGCAGTGTTTTCTCTTAAAGAGATAGTTCACTAGAAAAATTTTAATTTGATGTTTATCTGCTTACCCCCAGGGCATCCAAGATGTAGGTGACTTTGTTTCTTCAGTAGAACACAAACAAAGATTTTTAACTCAAACCGTTGCAGTCTGTCCGTCATATAATGGCAGTCAATGGGTTCTACGGCTTTTAGAGTCAAAAAAACATCCACAAACAAAACCAAATTAAAACCCTGCAGCTTGTGACGATACATTGAGTTGTTAAGACACTAAAAAATCAATATGTGCATGTTTGTGTGTTTTTTTGACTCTCAAAGCCATGGGTCCCATTGACTGCCATTATATGACTGACAGACTGCAATGGTTTGAGTTAAAACTCTTTGTTTGTGTTCTACTGAAGAAACAAAGTCACCTACATCTTGGATGCCCTGGGGGTAAGCAGATAAACATCAGATTTTCATTTTTGGGTAAACTATCCCTTTAACCCTTACACATAGGTGCAAAACTCTCATAAAAATATGATTTATTAATATTTTTCCCCACTTTTTACTGATGTCGATGTTTTAACCAAACATTCATAAATTTTTAGAATTGTAACACTTTAAATGCTGGTTTGTTTACATAATGCCACAGGTGTTTTTTTTTTACTGAAAAATATAAAATAGTAGTTAATTTCCATGTACTAAATGCTAAGCAGATATTTTTTCTTTGCTTATTAGATTCTTAGGTGTGTCAGTGAAGAACAACATTAATTTTGAGGCATTTAAGTTTTATATATGTTAGATTAAAAAAGAATAATTATATGCCAAATTTGAAAAAAAAAAATGGCACAATCAGGTAAAAAATGGTAAAAATGCAAAATATGAATCCTTGCCAAAGGAATAAATGTCTATTAGCAAATATTGCATCATTTTATAGTCAAATGGGTTGAAAAATTGCAGTTTTAATGGGTTTTAATGTGGACATTTTTGTCCTTAAAGGAACACTCCACTTTTTTTGGAAATAGGCTCATTCTCCAACTCCTCCCGAGTTAATAAGTTGAGTTTTACCTTTTTCAAATCCATTCAGCCGTTCTCCTGTTCTGGCAATATCACTTTTAGCATAGCTTAGCATAGATCATTGAATCCTATGAGACCAATAGCATCACTTTCAAAAATGACCAACGAATTTCGATATTTGTCCTATTAAAAGCTTGACTCTTCTGTAAGCTTCAATTTTCTAGGCCGTTAAGATTAGGAACTACACTCCTATTCCGGCGTAATAGTCAAGGAAGTTTGCTGCCGTAACATGGCCGAAGCAGGAGCAGTAATATCACGCAGCGCCTGAAATTCTGTCACAATTTCAAAAAGCCAGTCACATTGGAAGTTACCTAGCTGGGAACTAATTTCAGGTGCTGCGTGATATTACTGCGCCTGCTTCGTCCATATTACGGCAGCAAACTTCCTTGACTATTACAGTCAGAGTCAAGTTTTAAATAGGACAAATGTCGAAACTCGTTGGTCATTTTTGAACGTGATGCTACTGGTCTCATAGGATTCAATGATCTATGCTAAGCTATGCTAAAAGTGATATCGCCAGAACAGGAGAACGGCTGAATGGATTTCAAAACGGTAAAACTCAACTTATTAACTCGGGGGGAGTTGGAGAATGAGCCTATTTCCAAAAAAGGTGGAGTGTTCCTTTAAAGTCCTGAGTGTGAGTATTTTTTTGTACAGAGGGTAAAATTAATATTTTAAGGAAATGAGGGTGAAATATTACAATTTCAATAAAAATAAACACCTGAGCCAAAATTTATGCAGTTGGCATTAACACAGGCACACTTATAACTAAAAACTGAAATGGACAAAATGTCCATAAGGCCGCACAAGGGTTAAATTAGTCCAGCAAAACTGGGTTGTTTTTTGTTGCCGTTTTTTGAAACATGCTGTACTGAGCAATGAATGAGCATGTGGTGCCCGAAGTGTGGGTGTTTACCAGTCACTCACGGGATATTTGAGAGGTGCAGGGTGGCGGAGGGAGGGAAGATGTTCTGGAAGTTCTTGGAGCCGGGCTTTTTGAAGCGGTGCAACGGGCTCCCACTGAAGTCTTTGGTCAGGCCCTGATCCTCCTGACCCTCCCTGGGGAGCTGCACCGTCTGGTGCTTTGAGATGGTCACACGGATCACCTTACCATACAGACGCTGACCGTTCAAATGGCTCATCGCTTGACAAAACAAACCAAGAGATAATGTGTTACAGATAAGACACATCATATTACACTTACACTGAACAAATCTTTTTCTTACATTTGAACAACAAAGACATTTCTCACTCCAGTATGTCTGTTTAGCTCCAAGTACTTAACCTCATTTTGTAAACACATATGGCTTCATTCATAAAACAAGCAGAAGAGTAAATCATTTTGCAAATGATTTTTAATAAATTACTGTATAAAATGTTTTCTTAGTTGACCATTCTCAGGTAGATTTGTGTGAATCAAAAGCAAAACCATTCCTGCATAAATTTAATACATAAAAGCATTCTTATGCAAATTTCTGTGAATAATTCAGAAACCCTTTTTATGTAAATTTGTGTAAATCATTCGTAAATTGATTCACACATGAATTACTGTATACAACATTGATAAAACCATTCTTAGTTTCATCTCTTTGGAAATCAATAATAATGTGTTCTGTACTGTACATTGTTCGCAAAAGCATTTTTATGTTAATTTATGTGTTTAAATCATTAGCAGAACCATTCTTCTATAGATGAAAACCATGCATAAAATCCTTTTTAATTGCTTAGCAAAAACATTTTAATGTAATATTGTGTAAACCATTCATAAATTGATTCATACATAAATTACTGTATGAAACGTTAATAAAACCATCCTTAGATTCATCTTTGTAAATCAAGAACAAAACTGTTTTTACGTACTCTAAATTGTTCCCAAACCATTAAAACAGTTATTTATGTGAAAATAAATCAATAGCAGAACCATTACTCCATAAATTTAGATGAAAATTACGCATAAAACAATTCTCAAATGTCTTTTGCAAATTGATTCATACACATTGCTGTATAAAACACTGATAAAAACAGTTAATTTCTTTGTCAATCAATAGCAAAACCATTTTTTGCATACATTTCTGTGTTGTTTGCAGAACAATTCTTACATTAATTTGTGTAAATCGTTAGCAGAACCATTCCTCCGTAGATTTAGGTGAAAATCATGCATAAAATTATTCCTATGTAAATTTCTTAATATAATATAATATGTAATTTTGTGTAAATCATTCGCAAATTGATTCATATACAAATTACTGTATAGAACACTGATAAAAACAGTTAATTTCTTTGTAAATCAATAGCAAAACAATTATTACATGCATTTCTGTGTACTGTACATTGTTCATAAAACCATTCTTACATTAATCTATGTGTAAATCATTAGCAGAACCATTTCTCCGTCAATTTAGGTGAAAACTGTGCATAAAACCATTCTTATGTAAATTTATTTAAATAGTTTAGCTAATCTTTTTAATGTAAATTTGTGTAAATCATTTGAAAATTGATTCATACACAAATTACAGTATAAAACATTGATAAAAAGAGTTAATTTCTTTGTAAATCAATAGCAAAACTATTATTATATAAATTTCTGTGTACTGTACATTGTTTGAAAAAACAGTATTATATTAATGTATGTGTATTTTGGTGGCAAAACCATTCTTCTGTAAATGTCTGTGTAATGTGTTTGCAAAACCTTTCTGTAAATTTCAGTAAATCATTGGCAAAAATGATTTTCAAATTAAATTACTGTATAAAATATTATATTATAAATATTATTTAATTTTAATATAAATAGTAAAATTGTTTTAATAATTTCTGAGCACGGTACATTATTCGCAGTTGTTTCATAAATTGCTATGTAAATCATTCTCAAAAACATTCTAGCACAAAATTTATGTGCAAATAATGTTCAAAGTGTAAACTGTAAATGTATAATTCAATAGGAAAATTTACACACAAGCGATTTACACAAATTAATTTTTTCCAACGAATGATTTCTGAATTCACTGCATCCAAAAAAATAATAATTCAGGCACTGACAACCTGCACCTTTGCATTAAAATAATAACAAAATCCATGTTTTTGTTTATAGCTATGAAACATCAAAACATCGCAATCTGCAATCAATACTTAAAAGCATTTGTTCCTGCATTTAAATATGGTTATCACAACCAAACCAGTCCTTTCCTACATAAAAGATTCTTTTTCAATTCTGCTTTCTCCTTCTTAATTGCATCAGAATATTCCAATGTATCTAAATTATCAGACATCAAGTAGAAAAATGTAATTTTATAAATATTTCATTCATGGCACTGGCGACATCCACCAGCGATACAAGCACACTGATTTGTAGCTTTAATACAGACACAGAATACGCAGATAAAGACGACTGATCAAAGGATGAAGAGAATGTATCAAGATGAAAAGGATTTCAGTGTAATGCCTGACGTACCGAGCTGGGCTTGCGTGGCGTCTGCCATCTGTATTAAGGCATTCTCTTTCTTGTTGAACAGAATCTTGACTCTGTGAACATCTCCGTACACTCCTGCCGGGATAAAAGAGAAATTTCTTTTTTTTTTGTGCTCGAACACAGTGTGAACACAATTTACAGCAAATAATATGTTATCTGTGGATCTCAGTGTTTCATTATTGAAGGCAGAGGGCGACAGTAACTCCTCACATGCTCAGAGCGAGCAAACATTTGAAAGGATATCACTCACACTGAGGTCTGTCTCTGATGTTGACAGTTATTAAATTGTAGAGACAATAACAATGGCACACACTGAGCGTGTGTATGGGAGAATTTCCAACATTCATATGACGGGTCACAACGTGCAATCTGCAAATAATCTCCCGACTGTGTATTTGCAAGGAAATGGTCTCATCGCTCAGCCTCTATCCTCTACTGCCTTCATAAAAACAGCCGTCTGCACATCTAATCTAGAGGAGTAATAAATTCATCCTTACCGAATAAAATGAAGAGCCCGTGTGGTGTTATGCTCTGCAAGAGATGAGACATTATCAAAGAGATCACTCAATAGTACTGAAATGTGCTAAAAAGTGCTGGGAAAAGATGAAATGAGTGCGTGTAAAATGTATGAAGAAACATTAATAGATTTAATTTTAATTAATAGGAATTTGCAGTGAAACATGTTGATCACTTTAACCTGAATAGTGGCCACTAATGGTGTAGAGTTAAATAAAGAAAGTGTCTTGTGCTGAGACTGAATAAAGATGAAAATAGGTTTGGATTAACTCATATAACAGGACAAAAACTCCCTTTCAGTAAGGGAGGTTAAAGGCACTGATATTTAAGGTCAGTGAGTGTTTAGACTTACTGCATAGTCTTTGTACAATACTATAGGCTACAGTAATAGCTCAGAATAGTCATTGACCTTTACATACACATACATTTTTTACAAAAAAAAAAGCATTTTATGTAACTGCACACACCAGAAAGAACTATATATATTGTGTTTTTACATTTTTTATTGTGAAATATGTTATTGTAATGTATTTTTTATTAAACAAATGCAGCCTTGTTCAGCAGAAGAGACATCAAAAACATTCAAATACAGACAGAGAGATGACAGACAGACAGACAGACAGACAGACAGACAGACAGACAGACAGACAGACAGACAGACAGACAGATAGATGACAGACAGACAGACAGACAGACAGACAGATGACAGACAGACAGACAGACAGACAGACAGACAGACAGACAGACAGACAGACAGACAGATAGATAGATAGATAGATAGAATAGACAGACAGACAGACAGACAGACAGACAGACAGACAGACAGACAGACAGACAAACAGACAGACAGACAGACAGACAGACAGACAGACAGACAGACAGATAGAATAGACAGACAGACAGACAGACAGACAGACAGACAGACAGACAGATAGATAGATAGATAGATAGATAGATAGATAGATAGATAGATAGATAGATAGATAGATAGATAGAATAGACAGACAGACAGACAGACAGACAGACAGACAGACAGACAGACAGACAGACAGACAGACAGACAGACAGACAGACAGACAGACAGACAGACAGATAGATAGATGATAGACAGACAGACAGACAGACAGACAGACAGACAGACAGACAGACAGACAGACAGACAGACAGACAGACAGACAGACAGACAGACAGACAGACAGACAGACAGACAGACAGACAGACAGACAGACAGACAGACAGACAGATAGATAGATAGATAGATAGATAGATGACAGACAGACAGACAGACAGACAGACAGACAGACAGACAGACAGACAGACAGACAGATAGATAGATAGATAGATAGATAGATAGATAGATAGATGACAGACAGACAGACAGACAGACAGACAGACAGACAGACAGACAGACAGACAGATAGATAGATAGATGATAGACAGACAGACAGACAGACAGACAGACAGACAGACAGACAGACAGACAGACAGACAGACAGACAGACAGATAGACAGATAGATAGATAGAATAGACAGACAGACAGACAGACAGACAGACAGACAGATAGATAGATGATAGACAGACAGACAGATAGATAGATGATAGACAGACAGACAGACAGACAGACAGACAGACAGACAGACAGACAGACAGACAGACAGACAGACAGACAGACAGACAGACAGACAGACAGACAGACAGACAGACAGATAGACAGATAGATAGATAGAATAGACAGACAGACAGACAGACAGACAGACAGACAGACAGACAGATAGATGACAGACAGACAGACAGACAGACAGACAGACAGACAGACAGACAGACAGACAGACAGACAGACAGATAGATAGATGATTTGCAGTGGAAGGGCTCAGAGAAAGGGTGAGTCACTTATGTTGACATGAGTTGTGTCAAGGGACAGTGTTGAGGATGGGGATGGAAACTCACGTCGGGGTTGAGGTTGGAGACGAGGAGAACAGAGTGGATGGCGGTATGGGCCATGCCGTGGATGGTCATCCGTCCTGTCATTGCTGATGAAGGGATGGTGAGAGGTCCCAGAGCACCAGGCATCGCCTGCATAGACAGACCTGAGCGGAGCGCAGCCCGGCGGGAAGAGGGCAGATGGGAAGGGGAAGACAGGAGAGGAGGGGTAATGTGAGAGAGAGGAAGGGAACGTTCTAGAACAATCACTCGTTTTCACAACCTGTTGCCGCTTTTTCAGATAAACAACATAAGGTCTTGTAATAGCTTATTAAATCAATGTGTTCAGGCATGCTGGGTAAAATTAGTCCAAATGAGTATTGAATTGGATGGTAGTAAGAGGTTTAAATAAAGCCAGCAGAGATCAGGGTCAGGAGTGTGAAAACAGAGCTAAGCTCGGGAGTGAAACAACATGCTTCATATTTGATTTGAGTGAACAAATATTCAGTTGTAAATAATCTTAAATAAATGTTACGTGAATAATATTTCAGAAAACCTAAATAAAGATTAGCCCAGAGTGACTTTTAATGATGAAATATGTAATTAAAAAAGCAATGCAATCCACTTAAATTGGATGTATTGATCGCATAAATCAAAACAGGGTGCAAACTAATCAATAGCCAATTCAAATGCAAAGCTTTCTGTCTGTTTTCACGTGACGTCAATACTTCTGTTTGTGTTCAGTCCCTCTTTGCTCATTTTGCTGGTGTCAATCTGCAGATGCGTCTTGCAAGTGGCTCAGGTGATGACACCGTAATACCTCCAATTATTCAGTCTGAAGACTGCCGTGAGCCACACGACGCTGCCTCCATTATGGAGATGTGATGTGAGAGTGTGACTGTCTGAAAGCTTACCTGCCTGAGGGAAACCGATAGCAGGGGCGAAACCAGCCGCCCCGGGGTATGGAGAGGAAATTATCCCAGGAGCCCCTGCACACACACACACACACACACACACACACACATATATATATAGGGTCAACAATGACAAACAACTGATTTATAAAATGAGAGCACAAGCACATAACAGGATAGTGATAGCAGTGTGTGTGCATCTACATTAACACAATGAGCTTTTTCAGGGTAAGGAAAAGTCTAATATTTAAGATTTATAAAATGACACTTATTGTTGAAGCAAAAGATTTTAATTTCTGAGGAAATTCATTTTGATATTTCTTTGTGGGTGTACAATTATACTGTACATGTCATGTTCTGATAACATAAGTAAGATAAAAGCCTAATGACAATGATAAAGATAAACCTTATTATTAAATAGTTTTACATAACCTTTTATTATTTTTTCATGGGGAAAAATGAACTTGTCTTGTTAAAATATCTATCTGATGAATGAGTGACAGTCAACTTTGTGTGACCAAAAGACTCATATGGAAATTTAATTTAATATATAATAAATTGGATTAAGCATTCATTTGTAGTTTATTTTTCACTTGTCTGTTCAGTTTTTATCCTGATTATTAGTATACAAGTATTATTATTATTATTATGCCTATTTGTATTGCAAACCAGTGTCTGAGTGATACTATCTGATTATTTATTATTATTATTAATATTTTTATTGCAAATGAGTGTCTATGAGTGATACTATCTGATTATTTGATTATTATTATTATTATTTTAGTTTTTATTGCAAATCAGTGTCTGAGTGATAAAATTTGATTATTTTTGTTAAACATTATTATTATTATTTATGTTTTTATTGCAAATCAGTGTCTATGAGTGATACAATCTGATTATTATTATTATTATTATTATTATTATTAAATATTATTATTATTGTTGTTGTTTTTTATTGGAAATCAGTGTCTATAAGTGATACTATTTGATTATTTGATTATTATTATTATTATTAATAATAATAATTTCATAGCAAATCAGTGTCTATGAGCGATACTATCTGATGATTTATTATTATTATTAATATTTTTATTGCAAATCAGTGTCTATGAGTGATACTATTTGATTATTATTATTAATATTAATAATAATATTTTTATTGCAAATCAGTGTCTATGAGTGATACTATCTGATCATTTTATTATTATTATTATTATTATTAATAATAATAATATTATTTTATTGTAAATCAGTGCCTGAGTGATACTATCTGGTTATTTTATTATTATCTATATTATTTTTTATTATTATTATATTTATGTTTTTATTGCAAATCAATGTCTATGAGTGATACTATCTGATTTTATTATTATTATTAAGGTTTTTTATCACACATCAGTGTCTGAGTGATACTATCTGATTATTATTATTATTATTTATTTAACAGTTTAAATTATTAGGTTCTCATAGATTCTCACAGTAATTTTTTTTTATTTTTTAATCTTTTAATCTATGTCATTTAAAACTACGTCAAATTCAAAAGACATTTAAAGATGATGAACTGGAGATTATATAATTTCTGACATATATACCATTAGAAACACAATGTCCATTTATTTGTTAATTAAATATTAACACATAAAATATTTTTATATATATTTTGACCATTTATGATACGGCTAGGTTAATGCATTTAGTCATGTGATGCAACTTCCCAAGTAATGTTATTTTTATAAATAATAAATATATTCATAAAAACACTTTGTACCTTGAAAATACATTTAACGGTTTTAAAATAATAATCTTAATAACAATAGTGACAACAATAATTTATTTAAGGTGCAAGGGCAATATATTATTAACTTGTATTGGTTACACCACATGGCATTTTAAAGTCATGAAATATAAAACTTAAAAAAAAAAAGGGTAGGAAAGTATTTCAAAACCATACGAATTATAAGATTTTACTGTTATAAATTAAATTTAAATATTTTCCCTTTTCCCTCTCCTTTTTCTGAAAAATTATTGACTGATCCACTTAATAGATCTGCTTTATTAAAAAAATATAAAATCACTAACCCTGCAAAAGCCTTAAATAAATGATATTAACAGCAGAACAGCACAATCTATAAAAGAGACGCACATACATCTGTTCTGTACTCCCTGTATCACCAGTTTTATTATCCTCCTATAATTTCGAGCTGACTATGGCTTGCTGAGACCTGCACGCTCATGTAATTCACAATTTGCCCGTGTAATATCTTGAATTCCCAAGAGAGACAGGCTTAAGTGTGACACCATTGTTTAAAATGGATTTATTCAGCCCATTGAGATGTAAACCAGCACAGAGCTCAGAACAAGCAGTGTACATACATTTCAAAACAGTCCTACTGACAACAATAAAACATTTTCATGAGGGGTGTTGCGGCAGAAGACCAACAAAATGGCAGCGGTCTAATAAAAGCTGCCATTTGAACACCTTTTATAGCTTTAGCGGGCGTCTGGAGACGTCATCCAGCGCCCCTGAGATTCCTGCCTGCACCCAGAAACAATTCATCAGCTCTGATTTACAGACACACGCACAAGAATACACACCGGCCTTATCAGTATCCACACCGCCTCTCGTTCTAGACGGGTGCGAGTGATTTACAGAGCCTGAGACAACAAGATGCGTGGATGGGCAGCCACAGTTATCTGCCGCCCCCTCTGACAATCACACACACAATAAATCTACTGTGCACATGCTGTCCGGCCCACAGAACTTTGTGTGCATGTGCGATAAGGCGTGCCCTTTGATAGTGTGCATGCAACTGACCGATAGCATTATAATAAAACACACAGATCGACCAGGTAAGGAGGAAGTGAGGAAAATATCTCTTACACTGGTATTTCTAATAGAAAGGAAGTTTATTAGATAAACAGACAGGTTTGATTAAAAAAAATGAAATGTCAGTGTAAACACAGACAAAAAATGTCCTTGGTATCAACAAAGCGGGGTGTAGATAGAGCTGAAAAAATTTCAAATGAACATTTGCTGAAAATTAACTGACCCTGAGCCAAGATGTAAATGAGTTTGTTTCTTCATGTGATCAGATTAGAGAAATGTAGCATTACATCACTTGCTAACCAATGAAGCTCAATTCACTCCTTTGGAGTGAATGGGTACCGTCAGACAGCTGATAAAAACATCACAATAATCCACACCACTCCAGTTCACCAAGTTTGTTTCTTAATGTGAACAGGTTAGAGAAATGTAGCATTACATCACTTGCTCACCAATGGATCCTCTGGAGTGAATGGGTGCCGTCAGAATAAGAGTCTAAACGGCTGATAAAAACGTCACAATAATCCACACCACTCCAGTTCACCAAGTTTGTTTCTTAATGTGAACAGGTTAGAGAAATGTGGCATTACATCATTTGTTCACCAATGGATCCTCTGGAGTGAATGGGTGCCACCAGAATAAGAGTCTAAACGGCTGATAAAAACGTGACAATAATCCACACCACTCCAGTTCACCAAGTTTGTTTCTTAATGTGAACAGGTTAGAGAAATGTGGCATTACATCACTTGCTCACCAATGGATCCTCTGGAGTGAATGGGTGCCGTCAGAATAAGAGTCTAAACGGCTGATAAAAATTTCACAATAATCCACAACACTCCAGTTCACCAAGTTTGTTTCTTAATGTGAACAGGTTAGAGATATGTGGCATTACATTACTTGTTCACCAATGGATCCTCTGGAGTGAATGGGTGCCGTCAGAATAAGAGTCTAAACGGCTGATAAAAATTTCACAATAATCCACACCACTCCAGTTCACCAAGTTTGTTTCTTAATGTGAACAGGTTAGAGAAATGTGGCATTACATCATTTGTTCACCAATGGATCCTCTGGAGTGAATGGGTGCCACCAGAATAAGAGTCTAAACGGCTGATAAAAATTTCACAATAATCCACACCACTCCAGTTCACCAAGTTTGTTTCTTAATGTGAACAGGTTAGAGAAATGTGGCATTACATTACTTGTTCACCAATGGATCCTCTGGAGTGAATGGGTGCCACCAGAATAAGAGTCTAAACGGCTGATAAAAATGTGACAATAATCCACACCACTCCAGTTCACCAAGTTTGTTTCTTAATGTGAACAGGTTAGAGAAATGTGGCATTACATCACTTCCTCACAAATGGATCCTCTGGAGTGAATGGGTGCCGTCAGAATAAGAGTCTAAACGGCTGATAAAAACGTCACAATAATCCACACCACTCCAGTTCACCAAGTTTGTTTCTTAATGTGAACAGGTTTGAGAAATGTAGCATCACTTGCTCCCCAATGGATTCTCTGAAGTGAATGGGTGCCATCAGAATGAGAGTCCAAACAGCTGATAAAAACGTCACAATAAACCACACCACTCCAGTTCACCAAGTTTGTTTCTTAATGTGAACAGGTTAGAGAAATGTGGCATTACATCACTTGCTCACCAATGGATCCTCTGGAGTGAATGGGTGCCGTCAGAATAAGAGTCTAAACGGCTGATAAAAATTTCACAATAATCCACAACACTCCAGTTCACCAAGTTTGTTTCTTAATGTGAACAGGTTAGAGAAATGTGGCATTACATCACTTCCTCACAAATGGATCCTCTGGAGCGAATGGGTGCCGTCAGAATAAGAGTCTAAACGGCTGATAAAAACGTCACAATAATCCACACCACTCCAGTTCACCAAGTTTGTTTCTTAATGTGAACAGGTTTGAGAAATGTAGCATCACTTGCTCCCCAATGGATTCTCTGAAGTGAATGGGTGCCATCAGAATGAGAGACCAAACAGCTGATAAAAACGTCACAATAAACCACACCACTCCAGTTCACCAAGTTTGTTTCTTAATGTGAACAGGTTAGAGAAATGTGGCATTACATCACTTCCTCACAAATGGATCCTCTGGAGTGAATGGGTGCCGTCAGAATAAGAGTCTAAACGGCTGATAAAAACGTCACAATAATCCACACCACTCCAGTTCACCAAGTTTGTTTCTTAATGTGAACAGGTTTGAGAAATGTAGCATCACTTGCTCCCCAATGGATTCTCTGAAGTGAATGGGTGCCATCAGAATGAGAGACCAAACAGCTGATAAAAACGTCACAATAAACCACACCACTCCAGTTCACCAAGTTTGTTTCTTAATGTGAACAGGTTAGAGAAATGTGGCATTACATCACTTCCTCACAAATGGATCCTCTGGAGTGAATGGGTGCCGTCAGAATAAGAGTCTAAACGGCTGATAAAAACGTCACAATAATCCACACCACTCCAGTTCACCAAGTTTGTTTCTTAATGTGAACAGGTTAGAAAAATGTAGCATTAAATCACTTGCTCCCCAATGGATTCTCTGAAGTGAATGGGTGCCGTCAGAATGTCAAAACAGCTGATTAAAACATCGCAATAATCCACACCACTCCAGTTCATCAATTAACATCTTGTGGAGTGAAAAGCTGAGTGTTTGTAAGAAACAAATCTAGCATTCAGACACTTTTACCTTTAAACCATTGCTTCTGGCCAAATAATCCATAATAACTCTTCCTCCAGTGAAAAAGTCCCTCCTTTGTTGTCCTCTCACATCAAAAGTACACAGCATAAATGAGTACACCCTCTCAGATTAAATATAAAATATGTATTTTCTTAATGATCACTAATATAATTTATAAAAAGAAACATATTCTTAATAAGAACAGAGTAACATATGCTATTAATATCTGTAAAATAAGTAACTTAACCAATTTTGTTTAAATGAGGGATTGCAGAAATAAATACACCCTAGATTTAATTCAACAAAGCGTAATATTTTAGTACTGAATATGTCCTCCATAACTCTACGTACACTGCTCTGACGCTTCTTGGCCCTTCATGATGAATTTTCACATCTGTCCTGTTTAACTCCTCGAGGACGACCTCCTTAAATGCCCTGGTCTTTAATGGGGAGTGTTGCTCAACTTGTCCCTAAGAGTGTTAAGATTGAGTGAAACTGAAAGAGTTTTCACCTTGGGAGAATAAATATCTTCATTGTCATGTTGGGAAAAAAATCCCAACACTGCAGGGAATGAAGAGAGGGTAGCATTTTCAGTTTAAGTTTTTTTGTATTACATCACACAGTGGTGTGTGAATTGATGACAGCATTGATAAAGCACAACTCCCTCACACCTTCAGCACTCATACATCCCTATAGAAGAGCTTTACTACCACTGAACGTCACTGTGGGAACCAGGCACTTCTCACTGTACTCCTCTTCTAGCAACAAAATAACATTTTGAATGCGGTTAGATCCGAAATGATTGGCTTGGTCTCATGAGACCAGTGTATGGATTCCCAGAAGTCTATGTTTTGTAAATAAAAATGGCCTTGGAAAAAGCTAAATGAGTTGATTGTGCTTTGGCTACAGTAGGTAGTTCTGGTGTGGACAAACAACCATGCATGTCACTTCTGCAGGCTGCATCTTATTCTGTCAGATAAACTGTCACTCTTTTCATAGATTTAGCTGGCTCTGAGACACTTTCTTGGTGTTTCTCCTGCTCTTTTTCTAGCGAAAACTCACTCATCACTAAATGAAAGCTTAAAGTAAAGGCCTGATTATTTCAGAGGCCTTTTCACAAGTTCATTGTTTTTGAATTTCTGTGTTACTTTTGCTATATTTTCACACTTAAAACAATAATTTGGTATTCCTCTTGTACCATTGTCCTCTTTTATGCTAAGAAATAAATCTCCTGACTGTTCTCAAGTGGTTTCATTGTTGTCAGCATTAAGTCTGAGAATGATTCAGTGGGCTATATAAAACTTTTAATTGTCAATAATTACTTATCTTTAACAGTTTTGGTCCAACATACTTATCTGTTGATCAAAGCTTACCTTAAAGTCGCACCTGAATTTTTTATTTAGTTTTATTTAGTAACATTCAGGAGGGTGTACTTATTTTTGCAACACAACATTTTATCACTTTGATAAGAAAATGGCATTTTCCTGAATAATTTTAACATTTTCCTTTGGTAACTGATCAAGCAGACTTGCTGGAATATTATATCTCTAAAGAACCCGAACACGTCTTCCAAATAAAGAGTAACTGCTGAATTTGTTGAGTTTCGCATTTATGCTGTGCACTGTATTTGTTTAGAGCTGCTTTATCTGGGCATATTTCTGTCCTGATTCAGATGAGGTACCCTTTTAACTGTTATTATGGATTATGGACTCGTATTTTAGCCAAAAATTGACAGTTTAAAGATAAACTGTCTTAATAATGGATTTTCCCCTTTAAAAACACAGATTATCACAAGACGTTAATTGATGGATTGGAGTTATTGATTATTTGTAGATTTTTATGATGTTTTTATCAGCTGTTTGGACTCTCTTTCTGACGGCACCCATTCACCGCAGAGGATTCATTTGTGAGCCAGTGACATAATGCTAAATTTCTTCGAATCTGATGAAGAAACAAACTCATCTACATCTTGGATGGCCTGAAGGTGAGTACATTTTTTTTTTTTAGCAAATTTCCATTTCTGGGTGAACTTTTTAGTTTTTTTTAACTCAGAATATACTTGTAGAAAATCTATAATCAAAGTGGAAATAAATAGTAAATAGTGCAAAATGTCTTCAAATGTCTTAAATTTACATCTTTATGTATAACAAAATAAATTCGATATCCTTTAGCTTGGGACAAGAACTTCCTTTGAGCTAGAAGAAAAGCACAGACTAAAGCAGATGGTGTGTGTGTGTGTGTGTGTGTGTGTGTGTGTGTGTGTGAGAGAGAGAGAGAGAGTGTCTGTATCTGGGTACAAGTTGTCTCTTTTAACTAATATGCTACCAGCTTCAAAACAACATGATAAAACCACAAAACGTCCTCCAGCACTTCATTTATAAAAGATTCTCCAATTAGTGCCACTTCTGACAGATAGAAATCTCATACCAAAATTATTTTCAATATGTGAAACCACAAAACCAGTCATAAGGGTCTTTTTTAAATTGAGATTTATACATAATCTGACAGCTAAATAAATAGGCTTTCCATTGATGAGTGGTTTTTTGGGATAGGGCAATATTTGGCCGAGATACAACTTTAAAATCTGGAATCTGAGGGTGCAATAAATAAATAAATAAATAAAAATATTGAGAAAATCACCTTTAAAGCTGTCCAAATCATCAAAACATGTTGTGAATTTTGGATGGGTGTAATAGTAATGATGTATGTGACCCTGGACCACAAAACCAGTCATAAGTTGCATGGGTATATTTGTTGCAATAGCCAACAATACAATGTATGGGTCAAAGCTATCAATTTTATGCCAAAAACCATTAGGATATTAAGCAAAGATCATGCTCCATGAAGATATTATGTACATTTCATTTCATAAATATATCAAAATGAAATTTTTGATTAGTAATATGCCTTGCTGAGATCTTAATTTGGACAACTTTAAAGGCGATTTTCTCCCATTTTTTTGCACCCTCAGATTCCAGATTGTCAAACAGTTGTATCTTAATCAAATATTGTCCTATTCTAACAAACCATACATCGATGCTTATTTATTCAGCTTTTAGGTGATGCATGAATCTCAATTTCAAAAAATGATGACTAGTTTTGTGGTCCAGGGTCACATATTTAAATTTTTGGGGTTGAGAGTTGACGATACTGACAGCATTATTGAAGAAAGTGATTCTTTATTATTAAAAAAGACTTTATTATTAACACTAATTATTAAAAATTATTAAAAATATTAAAAATATAATTAATAAAAAAACAATTATAACATCTTCCCTAACAAAATAAATCAAAGTAGAATTTTTAATTTAGAAGAAATTTAATTTAGTGAAAAATAATTTAAAAAATTTAAGCTAAAAGAAAAAAAATTATCATCTTTCTTTTTTAAAATCATCAATGGGAGACAAAACGTCCCCTAATCAAACATTCGCCCATATATTTCTGTATCAGAATCAGAATTTGCTTTATTCGCCAATGTATGTGTGTATATTGTATGTTTGTGTCTTACCAAAAGCGGTCTGCATTGTGGGGTCCAGCGTGGGCTGCCCGTCCCCTGAGGGTAGGTCTAGACGTGTGAAGTCCCTGCTCTTGTCGTTGTTGTATTTCACATTCAGACTGGTCAGCTTGGAGAATTCAACACGCAGAGTGCAGCAGCCGTTGTAGATGTTCTGCCCATCCAAAGCCTGAACCAGACATAAAGCATTAAAATGCCATTTTCAAAAATAAATGAAAGATCTCTTAAATAAAAACAAGCTTATTTTAGGGCAATTAAGTATTTTTTCTGAGTAGAACTTACATTACTAGAAAGTGTAAAGCAAAAATAAATCTCATTGTCATTACTCTACTGCTACAACTACCAGTCAAAAGTTTTTGAACAGTTAGATTTTTTATGTTTACTTAAAGTCACCAAGTCTCCATTTATTTGAGTACTGCAAAAATAAAATTTTTAAATATTTTTAAAAATGTAATCATTCCTGTGATTTCAAAGCTAAATCTTTTGCATCATTACTCCAGTCTTCAGTGTCACATGATCCTTCAGAATCATTCCAATATTCTGATTTGCTGCTCAACAAACATTATTATGTTGAAAACAGCTGTGTATAATTGTTTCAGGTTTCTTTAATGAATTAAAAGCTCAGAAGAACAGCATTTATATGAAATAGAAATCATTTTTGATCAATTTAAAGCATATTTGCTAAATAAAAGTATTAATTTCTATCATTTCTAGCACACACAAATAAATAAATAAATAGATCAATAAAAATACTGACTCCAAGCTTTTGAATGGTATAGTGTATAATGTTACAAAAGCTTTTTATTTCAGATAAATGCTGATATTTGGATCTTTTCTAATCATCAAATGCTGAAAAAATTGATAATAATTGATATTGATAATAATAAATATAAATAATAATAAATTTTTTCTTAAACAGCAAATCAGCATATTAGAATGATTTCCGAAGGATCGTGTGACACTGAAGACTGGAGTAATGATGCTGAAAAATTAGCTTTGATCACAGGAATAAATGACATTTTGAAATATATTCAAATAGAAAGCAGTTATTTTAAATAGTAAAAATATTTAAGAATATTACTGCTTTTGCTGTATTTTGGATCAAATAAATGCAGCCTTGAATTAAAAAAAAACTTTTGACTGGTAGTGTATATTATGAAAATTACATATATATACACACACATTATAATATATATATATATATATATATATATATATATATATTTATTATAATATAAATTATATATATAGCATTAATTAAAAATGTTTAATTTTTTTTATTTATTTTATTTGAATTCTTTTCTCATCAGATTTACCCAGCACTGCATGTTATCTACGCAGTCACGCAGATACCTGAAGCGTGTTTGCTTTTCCGATCACAGGACATTGAACTATTCCGGCACATTCTCATTGATTACACCTGCTCTACTTCATTACATCAGGGTTTAATGGAGCCTGAGCATCTCATCTCATCTCAGCTTTTCTATCTGTTAATCAATATCTTAAAGCAAGCGACAGCCAAACTCCTAAAACAGATCTCGAAGAAGCCGCAGTGACGAGGTTTGTATCTCCACTGAACCTTTTAATGCTCTTTTAGTGCAAAACCACATGAAAAGCAACATCTGCAGTGAGAATGAATCAATAAACACACAAACCCATGAAACTTCAAAACATATTTGAGGAATAATTTTCATTTAAAGTAATCTCTCACTATACTAACCCTGAATATTAGCCATTATAATGACAAAAATGGCTTTCTCGGGTCAGTTTACCCATAATTGCCATCGCGTTATGGCCACTTTGGATATATGAACCTTAGATAAGAAAACAAGATCTCCAGTCAACATGACAGAGTTTGCTTCTTAATCCAGTGCGACATTTTGCTTATTGAATTGTCTGTGTAGGCCTGAAGCGGGTTTGGCAGGGCGGAGGCGATGTGAAATAACCTCTCCCATGGAGCCAGTTCATTTAAGTAAACCCTGATGACAAATGCAAATCACATCTAATCCTGACAGTGGCCTGAGCAACCACAGGGAAGAATAAAGAGCTGTTGTAGACGTCTGCGCTGTTAGCTTTAAGCAATGATGTCCAAATTATGAACGCTGGATGATAAAATAGGATCTCTTGTCTCAAGGGTGGACTCTTTGGCTCTTTTGGGGCGATAAGCCCTTCAGCTGCAACTGCAATACACTACCAGTCAAAAGTTTTTGTCCTGCAAGTCTTTTAAAGAAGTCTCTTCTGCTCACCAAGCTTGCATTTATTTGATCCAAAGTACAGCAAAAACAGTACACTTTTGAAATATGTTTATTATTTTTAATAACCGTTTTGTATTTGAATATATTTTATATTTCTATATATATTTCTGTGATCAAAGCTGAATTTTCAGCATTATTACTTCAGCCTTCAGTGTCACGCAATCCCTCAGAAATCATTCTAGTATGATTTGCTGTTAAAGAAACATTTGCTATCATTATTATCAATATTTAAAACTGCTGAGTACATTTTTTCAGGATTCTTTGATGAATAGAAAGATCCTTAGATCAGCATTTATCTGAAATAAAAAGCTGTAACATTATACACTAAACCATTCAAAAGCTTTGAGTCAGTATTTTTTTCTTTTGTTTTTTTTGGGAAAGAAATTATAGAAATAAATACTTTTATTTAGCAAAGAAGCTTTAAATTGACATTTATTGACAATTAACACTTTATAATGTTACAAAAGATTTGCATTTCAGATAAATGCTGTTCTTCTGAACTTTCTATTCATTAAAGAAACCTGAAAATATTCTACTCAGCTGTTTTCAACATAATTATAAATGTTTTTGGAGCAGAATCAGAATATTAGAATGATTTTTGAAGGATCAAGTGACTGGAGTAATGATGCTGGAAGTTTAGCTTAATAAATTACATTTTAGAAATATTCAAGAAGAAAACGGTTATATTAAATATTTCATAACTTGACTGTTTTTGTTGTACTTTGGATCAAATAAATGCAGGCTTGGTGAGTCAAAGAAAATTTTAAAAAACATTAAAAATCTTACAGTTCAAAAACTTTTGACTGGTAGTGTATATAAACCACTGTTTAAATTCTGAGGTTGGTTTAAATTTATTGAACGTTTTTGAAATAAGTGAAAACTTTTAAAATTTTTATTTATAATTTTAAACAACTGTTTTCTATTTGAATATATTTTAAAATGCAATTTATTTCTGTGATCAAAACTCAATTTTCAGCATCATTACTCCGAACTAGACTTAAAAACTCATAATTGCGAGTTTTCTTACAATTTTGAGAAAAAAGTCAGAAATGCAAGCTCATATCTCAGAATTTTGAGAAAAAGTCAGAATTGTGAGATACAAACTTTTACAAAAATTCTGACTATATAACTTGCAATTGTGCATTTATATCTTATATATATATCTTTTGAGAAAAAAAGTCAGAATTGCGAGTTTATATCTTGCAATTCTGACTTTATTTCTGCAACTGTGAGTTTATATCCCACAATTCTGACTTTATAACTCGCAATTGTGCATTTGTATCTCAGTTTTGAGAAAAAAAATGTTTATGATGTTTGAATTCTGTGATCAAACCTCAATTTTCAGCATCATTACTCTCAACGAGACTTGATACTCACAATTGCGAGTTTATATCTCACAATTTTGAGAAAAAGGTCAGAATTGTGAGATACAAACTCAACAAAAAAAGTCAGAATTGTGGGTTTATATAGTAATTCTGACTTAATAACTTGCAATTGTGTGTTTATATCTCACAGTTTTGAGAAAAAAAAAAACTGAATTGCGAGATGTTGACTCGCAATAGGAAGAAAAAAATCGTCTGAATTGGCATTTAGTGGCAGAAACGGGCTTCCATAGAATTACATGTATTCATGCTATCAATTTTTCATAAAATGTAAAAATCTACTTTTAATTAGTGTTACATTAGTGTTCTGCAATTGATAATGGCTTGCATTTTTCCATCTTAAGACCCTGGTAAAGTAAGCTGCATTTGCGCACAATTGTTCTTTTTTTGCAGCAATTTTAACTGGGAGGAAAGGGGGGCTTCATAGCCCGTTTCAAAAAAGACCCTGTCCCCACCCCTCGTGTTACACTAACAAATACTCTCTTTGTGCAAGGAGGCAATGCAACATGGCAGCCGCACAATAGATAACACCCCCAGACCAGAGGAGTAATTACTTGCTAGCTCTTTTCCCCTGGTGAGCTGCATTGGCATTCATTAGATAACCTCAACGGTGACATATTAATTACAGGGGCGCTTTGATTTGTGCGGTCTACTGGGAGCTGGTTTTCCTGCCGTCTTCCTGTTGCTTTGACAAATTTTCGGCTCGGCACCAAAAAAAATCAGGGAGTGCCAAAAATGAGGTGATGGAGGACAGGTGTGAGCGGCCTTGTGATTGATGGTGAAGCTTTGATTATATATGGGACGGCTGAGCGGTTAAGAACCAGCCTTGACCACAGATAAACCGTCTAAGAAAGACAGCCTTAGGAAATAAACTAGGAAAAAAAAGTTCTTTATTTGCCACAATGGTTTTTTGAAGAGCCTTGAACATTCATGGAACCTTTTAAATGCAGAAAAGTTTCTTTATATTTAATACAGGTTCTTTAGAATTTTAAATGTTCAGAATGGTTCTTTTTTAGAACTGTTTACTGAAAGGTTCCTTGGGGAACCAATAACGGTTGCAAAAACACCCTTTTGGAACCTTTAGTGTGTAAAAGCTGGATGGCATGTTTTCATCATACCAACAAGATAATGAGAGGATAGTTTTGTGGGTTCTCTATGGGTACTGACCACTTTGGCGTGATGTGCGTGCATTGGATCTGCATACTGAAGCAAGGCCTGGAACTGGTTGTTCTTGGTGAAGGTAATGATCTTCAGGACTGTTCCAAATTTTGAGAAGATCTAAAGGAAGGAGAAGACAAAAACGAAAATATTAGAGGACAGACATGTTAGAAAGTCTAGTTTAAACTAGACCAAGGTGGTTTTGAGAATCCCAATAAAAACCAATAAACTAGACCAGTTTGACCAGTGGAAGCCAATTATTTATGACGCTGAGACAAGTAAAAAAGTTTGAAGGTTTGACAGGATAGTTCATCCAAAAATGAAAATTGTCCTATGATTTACTCACCCTTAAGCCATTCTAACTGTATATAACGAATACAACTTATATTAAAATGTCCTGTCTCCTCCAAGCTTTATTATGGCAGTGAATGGCTGTTGAGATTTTAAAGTCCAATAAAGTGCATCCGGCCATCATAAAAGTACTCCACATGGCTTTGGGGGTTAATAAAGACCTTCTGAAGTAAATCAATGCTGGATTCTGGAGCTTATGCTACGCCTACTTCCTACAGCATCCGCTGGTCTCTTTTGAACTAGAGCTAGAGATTACAGTTTATAAAGTTTTAAATATGAATATTTTTCTTACACAAACACATTCACTTCAGAAGGCCTTTATTAACTTTCCGGATCCGTGTGGAGTACTTTTTATGATGGATGGATGCACTTGATTGGATTTTAAAATCTCAACAGCTATTCACTGCCATTATAAATCTTTGAAGAGGACAATTTTTTATTATAACTCCGATTGAATTCGTCTGAGAGAAGAAAGCCATATACACCTAGAAAGGCTTGCGAGTGAATAAATCATTGGGTAATGCTCATTTTTGAGTGAACTATCCCTTTAAGATGATTGTTTCCAAAACTTTTGAGTCCCACAAGACTGGGCTACATGAAACCCTATGAACACAAGCGTTTTTTGCCAATTTGACCTTGTTGAAGGGCAATTTTACAAGGTCACTAGGTGATAAAGTAGAAAGTGTACATGGTAAACAATGAAACAGTGCAAGCAAACGAATGGGGTAACAAGTATATCCTGCTTGATATGTTGCAGAAAGCAAAAAAGGACTGTATGTTTTTTTTCTCTGTATGTCATGATATTACTTGATGCATCAATTAAGTGCTAATGGGCCATTCCATGTCAAATGAATCAAATACCAGAAACTTTTGCTAATATTTATTCTGAAAAAGATAAACATCTAAAGAAAGATGAATAATGATAAAAGCCAAAATATTAAATGTCATGGATGAATATTTACTGAGTAATCCACTATTTTGTAGAGTGGGGTTAAAATGACAATGGGTCAAGATTCAGAGCCAATTTACAGGGGGTCAAAAATGACTTCATGGTAGTTTTACACAGAGATTGGTAGGCCTGTTAGTGAAATCTGTTGACTTTAGCAATCATTGTTACATTTTGTGTCAATGGTGACCATTCGAAAATGGGGAAACAGCACATTTCAAGTTTTTCTCCAAAGTTTGCATGCTTGTAACTCAAGAAATATTTAAGATATCTTAATGTCCTTTTAGATATTGGGTCTTAACAAACTTTTCTTTTGGCATCTTCATTTTTAAGGCCCTACACGATTTGATTCCAGAGATATTGGAATTTCAAAACGGCTCCAGTGGTCAATCATTAAATTGTGCATATTTTCAATAGTCAAAAACCCAATGTGGGTCAATTTGCAAAAATATAATACTTATTTTCTTTTAAAGAGGAATGTCTGAAGAACAAATACTGTTAAAAGTAAATGTATCTCAATTCCTTCTGTTAAAACATCTGCCTTAAATACTCAAGTTCTTTTTCCAAAGTTTGCACGCCTATAATTCAAGAAGTACTGATGATTTTAGATTTAGTTTCAACATTATTTGTTCTTCAGACATTCCTTTTTAAAAGAAAAGAAGTGTCATATTTTTGCAAACAGACCCACATTTGGTTTTCACCACTTAAAATTTGTACAATTTACCGATTTACCCCTGGAGCCATATTGAAATTCCAATATCTCTGGAACCCAACCAAGTACGTCCTTAAAAATGAAGATGCCAAAAAGGAAAGTTTGTATCTAAAAGATCATTCAAATATCTTAAATACTTCAAGGGCATGCAAACTTTAGAGTAGAAACTTGAAAAGTGCTGTTTTTCCATTTTTAAAAGGTCACCATTGGCACATAATGTAACAAAGATAGCTAAAGTCAACAGATTTTACTAATATAACTACCAGTCTCTGTGTAAAAACATTATGATGCTGACACCTTTCTGAAGTTATTTTTAACCCCCTGTAATTTGGCTCTGAATCTCAATTAAAAATAGCCATTTTGACCCCCTTTACAAAATAGTGGATTACTCAGTAAATATTCATCCTTGCCTTGTAAATATTCAACCTTTGGTTGACTTGACATGGAATAACCCTAATGTAATTGAAAAAGCATGCTGATATTGTAACAGAAATATTCCCAAATATCAAAACGAATCAAAAATTATATAAAAATTGAATCAAAGGCTTGTGAATCAGGAATCACTGCCAATTTCCAGACCTATGACAAGCGTCATATGAAAGAATCATAACATTTCAGTATAGTGTAGTCTTACTACATACATTGCAGATATGCTCACTGAATATAAACCTAACAGACAACTCAGATCACTAGGATCGAGTCAGTTAGTAATATCAAGGGTTCACACAAAACAAGGGGAATCCGCTTTTAGCCATTATGCCGCCCACAGTTGGAATCAGCTTCCAGAAGAGATCAGATGTGCTAATACATTAGCCACATTTAAATGCAGACTGAAAACTCACCTGTTCAGTTGTGCATTTATTGAATGAGCACTGTGCTACGTCCGAACAGACTGCATTATTTTATGTATAATAATTTTTACTGTTAATTAATTTTAAATCAATTTTTAAATCATCTTAAATGTTCTTAAATTCTGTTTTTATTGTTGTGATTATTATTTTAAATTTTTTATGATTTTTATGATATTATGATTTTAATTCTTTTTATGTACAGCACTTTGAATTACCATTGTGTATGAAATGTGCTATATAAATAAACTGGCCTTGCCTTGCCTTGCCTTGCCTTGCCTTACCTGGTGTAGCACTTCAAGAGACACTGGGTAGTAGAGATTTTCTACAATGATACGAAGCACAGGACTTTGTCCAGGCATCATTCCTCCATCACTGGCTGTCGCAGTCCCAGAGAGACCCATATTCCCAGAATGCACTGCATTGACAGCTTGCAGGGCAGCCTGAGCTCTCTACAAATGAGACACAGAGGGTTAACATTCTGACCAAACTCTTCTAAAACTTTACACTCACACTGAGTACACACAAATACACCTTAATCTTACTACTGCACTCCCTGATTCCCACAGCTCTAATATGCACTCTCAGCAAATGACTCTGTAATGAGCCGTTTTACATACTGTAAAACTAATAGCTCTGGGTAAAGCAAAAGTATAAAGGAGGCACTAAATATGCAGAGATATTGTACCCTTCGTATCAGTTCGTACAAAATTAAAAACAAGCTAAATAATGTTAGGGTTTATATATCGGTGTAATGTTAGTGCTTCTTCACCCTGTCAGGCACAAAGTGGGGTGCTTTCCACCTATAAACAAGTTCAGAAAGTTTGTTTTTCTTTGGCAATTTATGACAGGTTGA
The DNA here is from genome assembly GCF_049309525.1 of Garra rufa. NCBI lineage: Eukaryota > Metazoa > Chordata > Actinopteri > Cypriniformes > Cyprinidae > Garra > Garra rufa. The sequence continues at coordinate 38,048,963 of NC_133383.1, forward strand.
AAAATGAAAAATGCATACCTTGAAAAGTGGTACAATTGCATGTATGCAAGGTAATATTTTATGTCTAAAGGGGCAGTTATATTATATAACCATGAAAATAATCCATATATTCCTGGTTATATAATAATTGATAGCTTAAGCAAAAAATGGAAAAACTTTTTCTTTTTTAAAAACTTGAGGAAGATTTCATGTATTCAAGGTGTAAGAAAACATTTTTGGTTGCACCACTTGACAGAAAATGTATACATACATATATACACACACACACACACACACACACACACACACACACACACACACACACACACACACACACACACACACACACATATATACTGGGTCTATACTACGCGAGCTATGATGACTTTCAGCTTGATATTTTAGCGCAGATGTATACCTAGCCGAATTACATTGTAGGGGGCGAGAACGAGTCTTTGAACCTGTGTGTATGCCTACTGTGAAATTACCACATCAAACTAGACGTGCTAACATGGATGCAGCTATGAAGCCGCCGTGTTTGCTTCAGCGCAGGGCATTGCTAGACCCTTTTACTGGGGCACGTGCCCCAGTGAAAATCTGCTGTGCCCCAGTAAAATCTCAAATTTGAGTTATAATTTACTTTGATAATCCCGAAATAAAGACATTAAACTATATGCAACAACTGAATTGACGCTTCTAAAAGCAACGCAGTTTAACTATGCATGCAGATATCCATGCCCGCGCGCGTCTGTGTATTTAACTGTAACGCGCACGTCGCGCAGCCTTTTACGCAGAAGTACATGCAGTGAATAGTTGGTTACACAAGTTTGTATAGTTAATTGTGTTGTAAATGCAATTGTCAAGCAGTTTGTGATGCATTTTGGAAACAGGAGATGAGCCCCTGGTCTAATGCGCCACCTGGCTTGAGAAACCCGTTCTCAAAGACTTTTAGTCATTATTTGGGTAGCACTCATATTCTGAATGCCTTCGGCAGAATTCAAATTAGCCATTTTAATCTAGATTAATTCCAAGAATTAATTACAGTGAGATTAATCTAGATTAAAAAAAGTAATCTATGCCCACCACTAATATATATACACATATATACAGGTATATGTATATGTATATATACACACACACACACACACACACACACACACACACACACACACACACACACACACACACACACACACACACACACACACATATACATATACATATACATGTATATATGTATGTGTATGTATATGTATATGTGTGTGTGTGTGTGTGTGTGTGTGTGTGTGTGTGTGTGTGTGTGTATATATATATATATATATATATTGTGGCGGGAGGGGCAAACGACAGACACAGTGGGTGTGGCGTCAGGCCTCGGAGAGGCTTTTATTAAACAGAAAATAAGGGAAAGTGAGTCCATAAAGTAAAACAGTGTCCAAAATAAAAGGGGAGTCTGGTGTCCTCGGGTGCTGGGGCAGCGTGACGGAACGGTAGTGTTCAGAGGGGAAGGGTCCAGGAGAGGGGCGGAGTCCGGCGGCCGCGGGCGCTTTCCATACTAGCGCCGGGGTGCTAGGGCGGCGGCATCTCCGGCAGGCTCATCCCTCTCGAGCTGTCCGGCGCTGGGGCGGCGGCTTCTGGCGGCCTCAACCGGACCGCGGGTCCGGCGGCTCTCCAAACTCTTGTGGCGCGGGATTCCCTCTTCACCCCCTCCTGGACCCGCGAGGACACCAGCGTGCATGCACGGGGGAAAGAGACCGGTCTCCCGAGGAGAGGCGCGCTCGGGATTTAAACAGCGGCGGTGATGAGGCTTCATTTACATCAGGTGTCCCCATCACACGCCGCCAGCCCGAGCCGATTACACGCCCCTCCTCTCCCCTACACACCCACTCCCGTCGGGAGCCTGGAGAAGGGCGGCGAATACGGGACGGGGTGGTGATGAAAATTAGGGGGGCGGGCAGACGCCTCGCCACATTCCCCCCCCCCAAGCGACATCCCCGTCCTAAGGTCGCCGCCCACGCAGGAGTGCTACCTTCCTCATCCAGGCTCCAGCGGTCGGAGTGGGCGGGGATTCCTCTCCAAGGCAACGCTCCCTCTCGCCGCGTACCGGAACAGGGACAGAAAAACCGGTATTAGTCGACAGCCTCAACCAACCGCAGGATAAGTGACTAACTGAAACATCACTTACCCTTCTTGCGGCTGGGAGGCCGTCTCCGTAGTTCTCCGTCCCCGTCCGGGTCTTCACGAGCTTTGGCGAGCGAGAGGGGATGACGTCATCAGGTGTTGCCCACTGCGCTGTCTAAGCCCCGCCTTGCCCGCATTCTCCACCACTGTGGCGGGAGGGGCAAACGACAGACACAGTGGGTGTGGCGTCAGGCCTCGGAGAGGCTTTTATTAAACAGAAAATAAGGGAAAGTGAGTCCATAAAGTAAAACAGTGTCCAAAATAAAAGGGGAGTCTGGTGTCCTCGGGTGCTGGGGCAGCGTGACGGAACGGTAGTGTTCAGAGGGGAAGGGTCCAGGAGAGGGGCGGAGTCCGGCGGCCGCGGGCGCTTTCCATACTAGCGCCGGGGTGCTAGGGCGGCGGCATCTCCGGCAGGCTCATCCCTCTCGAGCTGTCCGGCGCTGGGGCGGCGGCTTCTGGCGGCCTCAACCGGACCGCGGGTCCGGCGGCTCTCCAAACTCTTGTGGCGCGGGATTCCCTCTTCACCCCCTCCTGGACCCGCGAGGACACCAGCGTGCATGCACGGGGGAAAGAGACCGGTCTCCCGAGGAGAGGCGCGCTCGGGATTTAAACAGCGGCGGTGATGAGGCTTCATTTACATCAGGTGTCCCCATCACACGCCGCCAGCCCGAGCCGATTACACGCCCCTCCTCTCCCCTACACACCCACTCCCGTCGGGAGCCTGGAGAAGGGCGGCGAATACGGGACGGGGTGGTGATGAAAATTAGGGGGGCGGGCAGACGCCTCGCCACAATATATATATATATATACATATATACATATATACATACACACACACACACACACACACACACACACACACATATATATATATGTATATATGTGTGTATATATATGTATATGTATATATGTATGTATATATATATATGTGTGTATATAAATTTTATATATATATATATATATATATATATATGTATATATATGTATATATATATATATATATATATATTTATATACACACATATATATATACATATATATATATACACACACACACACACATATACATATATGTATATATATATATATATATATATATATATATATATATATATATAAAATTTATATACACACATATATATATATACATACATATATACATATACATATATATACACACATATATACATATATATATATGTGTGTGTGTGTGTGTGTGTGTGTGTGTGTGTGTGTATATGTATATATATATACACATATATATATACACACATATACATATATATACATACAGGTCAAAGACAAAAAAGGGGTTAAGGATAAAAATAAATAAGTGTAATATTTCTTTAACTTTATGTTGTTTTCCCCCACAAATTAAAAAGGTTTCTGTTTAATGTAATTGCATTGTTGTTTTTATTTTTCTGAGCAAAAATTAATAATAATTTATGACATATTAAAAAAAGAATTACTTTAAATCCAAATAATAATTACTTGTAATTCTACATTTTTAAAATGTGACACTATACTACGTTTTGCCCATTTGTCAGTAAGAATTTGTTACTCATTTAAAACACAGTAATATTTAATATGATCCCTTATTCTTTTACATATTTTAATATGTACAAGTCAGAATAAGCATGTTGTTTGCATTTTTACATAAATATTGTGTTACACTGAATGACAATGTAACATTATTTTAAGATTTTATTCTCCAAAAACTTTGAAACCTTAAAAGTAGACACTTTACTTTAATTTAATGTGCTTTATGAACATAAAATCACTTTTGTTAATTTATATTTTAATATACATTTTATATATATATCTCAAAACCTAAATTAATACAAAAAAAAGGACATCTCTAAAGGTGCGAGCAAAAAGCATTATTGTCTAGAGTGTAGACATATATGAAGTCACTTGTAAACCAGCTTTAAAGCAGCTTTATATTGGTGAACACAACACATTTTTTGTGACCACTGAACATTTTTGTTTTTGCACAATCTCCCAGTCATGCAGAATCCTATTAAATTTTACCATGAAATTTCACCAAATAAAACTGAAAAAAGCACAGCATTTGTACAAATAACAGTATCTGTTCTTGGAATAAAATTATTAAAAAGTTTGACAAATGCATTTGAACTAAATAGTTGTTAAATTATGCTTTCACATAATCTAGCATAACATTATTTGTCATTAACCCTACTCTGCCAGTAAAAAGAGGTATTTGAAAGTGTTTGGAGTGATAGTAATTCTTACCCCCTGATTGGGCAGATTATCGGTCTTGAGCTCACGGTGGTTGGAATACTGGATGTAGACGGGCTGGTTGCGGACATGGGGTGTGGCTGTGGTGTAGTAGTTGACCATGGTGATAGCTGCTTCTTCAGAAGCCATTTCTATAAAAGCCTGTAGTAGAAAGACAAACACAGTGTAAGTGCTCATCCCTGATAACAACAGCATTCAGCTAATTGCACGTATGCCAGTTAATCCAGCCTTTTATTAGTCTGTTTTAATGCAACAGTCAAATGAAATAAGTAGCAGTGGGCTAAAAGAAATGGAGATAAGTAAGAATCAGTGCTGCTCTGCACTTATGGATGCAAATATCTGTAGCATAAACAATGCAAGACAAAGTCTAACACTTAGAGTTAAAGTTTTGTTCAAATCACTAACCCTAAACGTGAGCAATGCAATAGTGATGCTTGTCTTAAAAGGCACCTCTAATATTTATTCTGACCTCATTGAGCAAGGTGTGAAAGATTTATAAATGCAGAATCTTACAATAAAAGGAATCTTTTGAAGCCTCAATCAAATCAAGCAGCAAACAACAAATTATGCAACAGGGCATTAGATATCTGCCTGCCTGTCTTTTCTTGTCTAAATATGCCAGTTTCCATTTGAATATGAAAAGACGCTCGAGTGGAAGCGGGAGACCGCCGTGTTTTCACAGGGCTTCTGTTATTAGACGGACCTTGATGTGTTTGAAAGGACACACACTTCAGTTTCTATCACTGGCTATCACTAATGAAGCGAAAACAGATCTGGACCCTTGACCATCCCCTATAAAGGAAAAATACAGACAACATGATTCTTTGATGGTGGTGTTTCTTAGTATAGTGGGTCAGTCTCATGATAATAACCCTTGGATGATAGTACAGTCCAAAACCAAAAATTACAAAAAAGTACAAAAAATACAAAAAAGTTATTACAATAAGTTATTCCTTTTTTATATGCATTGAAGGATCATCAAATATAAAGTTCTATTCTAAACAGTTTTGGGGGTAACGCATTACAAGTAACGCAAGTTACGTAATAATATCCAATTACTTTTTCCCCCATTTATTGATTAAAAGCTCTCCTCTTGTCCCCATGTTGAGAGAAATTGCGAAAAAGATGTTACTTTAGTTCTAGAATAAATGTGAACATGCATTTATTTATCTCACTCACTAAAAAAAAACAGATACAGTATTCCTCAAAATGAATAAAATATCCTTAATATATATATAAAATAGAATATATCCTTCATGTATTTAATTCTATTTTATTAACCGTCATCTTTGCTGCCGACCTTTGATGATCCAATTCATCGGTACTAATAAACAAAAATTACTTAAGCTAATCTAACATTTGTTTTCCTTTTTTTATTGCTGAAGAGTTGACATTTTTTTCTTCTGCGGTCTACTGTACAGACGTGAATTTTCTTTTCTCTAAACCCAAGGCTTTTGGTGTAAAAAGGCTATTACATTTGCCAAAAATAGAACTTTTTATATTAAAAACAAGCAAGCAAGCCCTGCCCAGATTTAAAAAAGTAATACCAAAGTAATGTAACGCATTACTTTCCATAAAAAGTAACGTAATTAGTTACTTTTTTAGGGAGTAACACAATATTGTAATGCATTACTTTTAAAAGTATCTTTCCCCAACACTGATCCTAAATGATGTAAAAAGATAAATAATATATTATTATATTATTTTTTAAATCACAATGAGATTTAAAGGAATAAATCTTAATAAGCTTCATTTTTAATGTCCAAGACAATCCCTGAGAAAATGGTATTGTCACACCATTGTCCCCACAGAGGAAGTAGGCCTACATTTCCCAAATCATGTTAGTTACACCGTGATGAACCACACAGAGATTTAACAGTGGGAATATGTATGCTGGATTTCTCTGATCTTATTCATGCTGTTTAATCCGGAAATTCCACTGCTAAACCAACATAAAAGCATAAGGTGAAGTTTGAGAATCTCAAAAGGCACATTTCAAACTCATCAGTGTTTCTCAAATGCATAAGGTTCCAAAGGTCATGCTGCTAAATGCGTACAGAGCTGAAAGAAAAAGAAGAGATGTGTTCACAGGTTAATGGAGCACCTACTTGGTTTTTCCCTTTAAGCATCAACAGGTTGGTAACTTTGCCGAAAGGAACTCCTAGTGAGACGACCTCTGCCTCGGACACTTCGATGGGAACTTTGCGGACGTGGAGGACGCGGGAGGGGACACAAGGAGATCGTTCTCCTTTATACTTTTTACCGTCAGTGCCATTAGCTGCCAAAAAAAGGAGAAAGAGACAGATTATCATTTTTGGATTTGACCAGTTTTCCAAATGCCAAAACTGGCATTGATGTACATGGATAATACAAAAGCAAGACCCGTCAGACACCAAACACTATTATTATCGACTGACTGACACCAAAAAGGTCACTGTTACAAAATATTTTGCAATGTTTTAGCCTCACAAAGAACAAAGGTTAAGATACACCAGACGGAAACACAAAACAGACAATACTACAGTGGTGGGCGGCATCTCTGACACTTCCCCTCGAAACAATACGACAAGCCTCTTACAGGATTAAGCAACCTTCTGTAGCCTGTCAAGACTCCAAATGGCACCCATTGTGGGGCGTTTGGCACTTGGCTATGTCCAGGGGCACATCACAGGCTGGTGACAGGTTTAACAGAGACAGGCCGTGGCGAAGTGCCTGCCTCAGCTCAACACTTGCAGCGTTCACGTTCTTTCAATCCCTTGCACTGCTTGTGTTCGTCTGATTGCAGATAACAGCATCAACGCAATCAGTATCGGTATCAGTCTCAGTGTCGGGTGCAAAATGATGGTAGAATATGCATGTATTATACAGTGGTCAATTTGCCTAAATTCCCATTATTAGCCAAAAAGAAAAAATCACTATTGACCAGACAATAACAGAAGTCAACATTTGAATGTTTTCTTTAAAACTGTCTCTGAACATTAAACCAGGTTAGGAAAAAGCGTTTTGCTTAGTTGCACACCAAGTAATTTCAAAAGCAAAACAAATGAATGTCCTGAAATTGCTGCATTGTTAGACTCTCCTATTATGTATTTGTCTAATCATTGGTAGGTCATGCATAAGCAATGAACTTAAAAGCTCTATTACTGTAATACAGGGAAAACGTATTCAGACACATTAAAATATGGGTCAAATGTTCAGTTTGCATGTGTGTATGTTAGGTAGAAATGGTACCAATTTTTTCATGGTGAATGCAGAATGCAGTGAAAGTGAGATCTCTCTCTCTCTCACACTGATACACTCTATTTTTCCAAAGTTAAGCCTGTCAATGAGAGGAGGCAGAACACAAAAGAAAGTGCTGCCATCAGCAGGACATACAGCCACAGTTAAAAAAATAAACAGGCTCAATATGATGATCCAGACTCGCCCCTTACAGCATAGTGATCTAGCTCCTCAGCTTTGAGTAGTGATCCAATCCATCCCTCTCAATCCAGAGATCTAGACCCTCTAGAATCCTCTTACACCCCAGCATAGTGATCTAGACCAGTGGTTCTAGACTCCAGTCCTTGGGGCCCACATTTAACACACCTGATTCAGATCTCCAGCTTGTTAGGAGAAAGATCCATAAACTGAACTGAGTGTGTCAGATTCAGAAACATACAAAATGTGCGGAGGACTGGAGTTAAGAACCACTGGTCTAGACCCTCTTATCACAGACTCACCCTTACAGACTGACACAGCAACCATCTCTCAGTCCAGAAATCTAAATCAAGAATTTCTTTTCTGGAGGGCCACTGTCCAGCAGAGCTTAGCTTCAACCCTAATTAAACACACCGGAGCCAGCAAATCAAAGTCTTACTAATCAAGGGATTACTAGAAACTTTCAGGCAGGTGTTTTGGAACTGGCTAGAGCTACACTCTGCAGGACAGTGGCCCTCCAGGACCAGAGTTTGACACGTGATCTAGACCCACTCCTTACAGCCCAAAACAGTGATGCCATCCCTCCCTCCAAGTCCAATGACCTTCCTATCACAGCCCAGAGATTTAGACCCTCCTGTCACTGCCCAGCACAGTGAACCAATCTCTCCCTCCCAGTCCAGAGATCTAGACCTACCCTTCACAGTCCAACACAGTGATCCCATCTTTCCCTTCCAGCACAACATAGCAAACTAGACTGACCCCCATAGCCCAACACAGTGATCCCATCCCTCTCTCCCACCTGAGAGATCTAGACCCTTCCCCCACAGCCCAGCAGTGATCCCAACTCACCCATAACAGAAAAAAAGATCTATACCATTCCCTTGCAGCCCAGCCTAGCGATCTAGACCCTCCCCTCATAGCCATCACAATAATCATATCCCTCCCTTCTCTTCCAGATCTAGATCCTCCTAGCTTAGACATCTAGACCCTTCCCTAGACAGCCCAGCGGTGATCCTAACTCATCCTCATAGCTCACAGATGTAGATCCTTCCCTTGCAGCCCAGACCAGTGATCTAGACCCTGCCCTTACAGCCAGCAGAATGATCCCATCCCTCCCTCCCAGTCCAAAGTGATTCAAGTCTAGCAGTGATTCAACCCCTTCATCCCAGTCCAAAGATCTAAAGCCTCCTGTCACAGCCCAGCACAGTGATCCCACCCCTCCCTCCCAGTCCAAAGATCTAAACCCTCCTGTCACAGCCCATCACAGTGATCTGAACCTTCCTTCCCAGTCCAGAGATCTAAACCCTCCTGTCACAGCCCAGCACAGTGATCCAACCCCTCCCTCCCAGTCCAAAGATCTAAACCCTCCTGTCACAGCCCAGCACAGTGATCCCACCCCTTCCTCTCAGTCCAAAGATCTAAACCCTCCTGTCACAGCCCAGCACAGTGATCCCACCCCTTCCTCTCAGTCCAAAGATCTAAACCCTCCTGTCACAGCCCAGCACAGTGATCCCACCCCTCCATCCCAGTCCAAAGATCTAAACCCTCCTGTCACAGCCCAGCACAGTGATCTGACCCTTCCTTCCCAGTCCAAAGATCTAAACCCTCCTGTCACAGCCCAGCACAGTGATCCAACCCCTCCCTCCCAGTCCAAAGATCTAAACCCTCCTGTCACAGCCCAGCACAGTGATCCCACCCCTTCCTCTCAGTCCAAAGATCTAAACCCTCCTGTCACAGCCCAGCACAGTGATCCCACCCCTCCATCCCAGTCCAAAGATCTAAACCCTCCTGTCACAGCCCAGCACAGTGATCTGACCCTTCCTTCCCAGTCCAGAGATCTAAACCCTCCTGTCACAGCCCAGCAGTGATTCAACCCCTCCCTCCCAGTCCAAAGATCTAAAGCCTCCTGTCACAGCCCAGCACAGTGATCCGACCCTTCCTTCCCAGTCCAGAGGTCTAAATCCTCCTATCACACCCCAGCAAAGTAATCCAACCCCTTTCCTCCCAGTCCAAAGATCTAAAGCCTCCTGTCACAGCCCAGCAAAGTAATCCAACCCTTCCTTCCCAGTCCAGAGGTCTAAATCCTCCTATCACACCCCAGCAAAGTAATCCAACCCCTTTCCTCCCAGTCCAGAGATCTAAACCCTCCTGTCACAGCCCAGCACAGTGATCTGAACCTTCCTTCCCAGTCCAGAGATCTAAACCCTCCTGTCACAGCCCAGCACAGTGATCCAACCCCTCCCTCCCAGTCCAAAGATCTAAACCCTCCTGTCACAGCCCAGCACAGTGATCCCACCCCTCCCTCCCAGTCCAGAGATCTAAACCCTCCTGTCACAGCCCAGCACAGTGATCCAACCCCTCCCTCCCAGTCCAAAGATCTAAACCCTCCTGTCACAGCCCAGCACAGTGATCTGACCCTTCCTTCCCAGTCCAGAGATCTAAACCCTCCTGTCACAGCCCAGCACAGTGATCCCACCCCTTCCTCCCAGTCCAAAGATCTAAAGCCTCCTGTCACAGCCCAGCACAGTGATCTGACCCTTCCTTCCCAGTCCAGAGATCTAAACCCTCCTGTCACAGCCCAGCACAGTGATCCCACCCCTTCCTCCCAGTCCAAAGATCTAAAGCCTCCTGTCACAGCCCAGCACAGTGATCCGACCCTTCCTTCCCAGTCCAGAGGTCTAAATCCTCCTATCACACCCCAGCAAAGTAATCCAACCCCTTTCCTCCCAGTCCAAAGATCTAAAGCCTCCTGTCACAGCCCAGCAAAGTAATCCAACCCTTCCTTCCCAGTCCAGAGGTCTAAATCCTCCTATCACACCCCAGCAAAGTAATCCAACCCCTTTCCTCCCAGTCCAGAGATCAAAACCCTCCTGTCACAGCCCAGCACAGTGATATGACCCTTCCTTCCCAGTCCAGAGATCTAAACCCTCCTGTCACAGCCCAGCACAGTGATCCCACCCCTCCCTCCCAGTCCAAAGATCTAAACCCTCCTGTCACAGCCCAGCACAGTGATCTGACCCCTCCCTCCCAGTCCAAAGATCTAAACCCTCCTGTCACAGCCCAGCACAGTGATTCAACCCCTCCCTCCCAGTCCAAAGATCAAAACCCTCCTGTCACAGCCCAGCACAGTGATCTGACCCTTCCTTCCCAGTCCAGAGATCTAAACCCTCCTGTCACAGCCCAGCACAGTGATTCAACCCCTCCCTCCCAGTCCAAAGATCTAAAGCCTCCTGTCACAGCCCAGAACAGTGATCCGACCCTTCCTTCCCAGTCCAGAGGTCTAAATCCTCCTATCACACCCCAGCAAAGTAATCCAACCCCTTTCCTCCCAGTCCAAAGATCTAAAGCCTCCTGTCACAGCCCAGCAAAGTAATCCAACCCTTCCTTCCCAGTCCAGAGGTCTAAATCCTCCTATCACACCCCAGCAAAGTAATCCAACCCCTTTCCTCCCAGTCCAGAGATCAAAACCCTCCTGTCACAGCCCAGCACAGTGATCTGACCCTTCCTTCCCAGTCCAGAGATCTAAACCCTCCTGTCACAGCCCAGCACACTGATCTAGACGTAGGGTTCTAGAACAGTGTGCTGGGCTGTGACAGGCCAGTGACCTAGACTCTCCCCTCATAGCCCAACATAGTAATCACATGTCAGCCCAGTACAGTAATACCATTATTCCCTCCCAGCACAGCACAATAAACTAGACCAACCCCCATAGCCCAACACAGACCCATCCCTTACCTCTTAACCCAGTCCCCCCTCTAACAGCCCGTACCTTCCCACCAGGCAAAAATCTTCGAGCTTCATCTGCTCTCAATAGCATTTTTCTTCTTTTCCCACAGCTACAGGCTTGTACTTACAGACAAGTTGTCATTTATGATGCAACATTGACACTAAAAGGAGAAGTACCCATGTGACTACACAACCAATAAGAGTCAAACGACTGTAGTGTGCTTAACAGCTGTTAAAATGAATCATTGCCAAAGAGAATCCAGTAAAATTCACCTCAGAAATGGGATTTACAAGAAAGAAACCTCATCAAAGCAACAGGCACCAAACAACGTGTAGTCCTATGGGGCTTAAGATAATAAGTGACGGCCTTCTGGTATCTGTCTTCAAGCTGGTGTCAACAAATCTTTAAGGCTTTCAAAACCATGATAAGTGTCAGATTCTTTCACAACATCATAACAATGCACTAAAAAGTCTAGCAATCTGAAAAACAAATAAATGGGTGCTTAAACCATGTTTACACACATGTACACATACTGATTCCTGTACTGTCTGTTGCACAAGCAGATAAAATATAATCAGCGTTCCAATTATGTCTTGCCCAGTCTGACTGCTACAAATACAAACCCTTATTTAATGTTAATGAGGTCTGTCTTAGTCCAGACCCTGCGTCTAGATTCAGTCGAAAGTGATATGGATAATGAAAAACAAGCGTGCATCTGCAAGACATCTAATGTTAACACACAGAACATGGGTCTGATTAAATAGGCAACAAAACAAAACCTCCAGTAGAATAACTGGATGCAGGTTGAGGCAGCAGTCACATGCAGAGAGCTAACAAACTGAGAAAAGAAATGAGATAATCCCTTCACAGAAAAGGCAGATCGCATTCATGCTATTTGCCCATAATGCAGAAAGTGACGCGTGAACACAACGTGACAAAAGAGAAAAGCTTTTCTTTGTATCTTTTTACCAATAAACTGCTGTTAAAGAGCTCTTAGTCTGCAGTTTTCTTCCCTGGTGGCTCATTCGGAATATAAAAATTGCATGTTTGAATAAGCTCAATTATGAAGCTTAAGCACATCCTAAAGACGACCCTCATTTGCACAATCTCGGATAAATTTTGCTTTGTTATAACTGAACCCTTACTGCATCCAGGGATTTGTTTATGATGCATGGATGAGACTCTCATGTGTCCTAGAGACAGGCTTCTCGCCACCGGGAGAACAAGAAGATGATTGGCCCATTTTTCCAATGACCCTGTGTTACCATGGTGACCATACACATGACCTATCAAGGCATCTGGCTTCACCACGGCGATTCATCTCATTGTGCCGTTAACAAATCTTATTGTGTGTTTAATGTGATTAGAGGAACCATCCCTGGATCGAATATGCCACAGGCTTTTCAAGAGGAAATGAGTAAAAAGGATCTTTGAAATTCAGTGGCCATATGTGAACTCAATGCCTAGAATCTAGATTTCTTAAATCATTTAATTGTAAATCAACTTAATCATGTAAGCAAGAACCCATAATAACTTTTATAATGACATTAATAAAAAATGATATACTGTTGAACAGATTTACAGTACCTAAAAAGTGAAAAATTACGAAGCCATGCAATTTTGATCTGTATTTCACTTATATTTTGATATTTTATTTAAAGAAATTATTATTATTAGTCTGTAAGAAAGACTGACCAGCATATTAATTATACATTAAAATTAGCGCTGTCAAATGATTAATCATGATTAATCTCATCCAAAATAAACGTTTTTGTTTAAATAATATATGTGTGTGTGTACTGTGTATATTTATTATGTCTATATAAATACACACTCACATTACAGTATATATTTTGGAAATATTTACATGTATATATTTCTATTCACATAATTAATTTTATATACAAACATATTTAATATATAAACATAAAATATTTTTCTTAAATATATCCATGTATGTGTGTGTATTTATATATACATAATAAATATACACAGCACACACACACATATATTGTGTAAACAATATATTGCAATAATTGCAATTAATCGTTTGACAGCACTAATTTAAATATTTTCAAAGTTATTTAAAACTGCAATAATATTTTACAATATTACCATTTCTTTGTAATTTTATTCAATACCTACATAAGAGATTTACCAATCCCAAACTTTTGGTTAATAGTGTTACTAAATTTATTGTTAATAAATTCATAATAAATATATAGGGCTTGATGACAATACTCTTTTTTTTGCCAATTTTTTGATGTACAAAACAGTATGAAGATGACAGAAAAGGTATAGAGTGTTTTCACGGCACGTCATCATTTGGCCATATTGGCGGCACAAAATGTAAACAATGCCACTCAACTGAACTAAACAAGCATATTTTGCTGATTATTGCTGCTGAAATTGATCAATTATTGTAATGTTTTGGGCTGTACTAATCAGTCTGCGAAAAGTTATTTAAGGAGAAAAATGCAAAACACTGTTTGAGGAACAAAAGGCGTTTATGGATGGCTAAAGAGTAAGAGTAAGAATCTTGACATCATTCGTTTTTCTTCTTATAAATTCTGGTTAAGTAGGTGAAATATTAGGCTAATATCTTAATTAATATGTCCAATACACTTTTTTTTACTATATTTAGTAGGAGAACTTACTGTTAACTATTTTACAGGTTTAACTATAGCATGTTTACACTATTTTACCGTTAAATTCAGGGTCATTTTTTACAGTACCACCTATTAACTTTAGTTTGTCAAAATATCGCACCCTTTCCTGCTTACTAAGTCATTCTCTATATGATTTAGCAGCTTCTACACATTTTTAATGTGGTTTAGACTGTGTAAATTAGCAGAACAATGTATTCAATAGTATATTAACCATGCAATCTATGCTATAGTTTACATCTGAGTATCTCTAATATGGCCATGCATCTGGGTCACTGACCAAACTGTGACATAAGAGCAAACTCTATATTTCTTTTCACATTCTGTTATGTGAAACTGGCTAAAATTAATTAAAACTGTTTAGAATGACAATTTATTCTGTCTAAATTTAAAATCAGGATACATTTACTTTATAGTTATCTAAATAGTTACCCCAGGGCATCCAAGATGTAGGTGACTTTGTTTCTTCAGTAGAACACAAACAAAGATTTTTAACTCAAACCACATTTTCATTTTTGGGTGAACTCTCTCTTTAAGACTTGTCATTAGAGTACACAAACAACTCCAAAAAGTGAGACAAATGTTAAACACTGTTTGCACAACAAACAAAGCCAAAACAGCATGAGGAAGTTGTTCTGCAAATGGCAGGATTTCTCCAGCTTGTAGAAAGCATCCGCTTTCTGTGATGTTTGTCTATGCCTCACCCGAGAGACTAGAGAAGAATCTTTCCCTGCCATCACAGTTAATTCAGTGATGCACGGTCAAATCCCACTACAGTAAAACCGTTGCTAGGACACCACAGAATTCACGGAATGCTATTCGCAACCGAGCTCTCCTATCAACAATTCCCATATCTGACATTCCTGGAATGCCGGCCTTCACCACAAGCATTACCTTTGTGCCGTTCCACCTGCCTGTTGCTTTGTCACAAGCACTTGCAATGAAAAGTCAGAACTTTGATGATCCAGTATGAACGGAGTAGTAGTGTTGTGTTTGATAATGGCTGGTTACACACTCACACACGCCCAAAGCCCAGTCAAACATGTCTGATCAGCTTTAACTCATGGTTATGGGCTGAACTGTCAACTTTGCCTGGAGCAAGAGGGAGTATGTCAGGTTTGA
Source organism: Garra rufa (assembly GCF_049309525.1). Taxonomy (NCBI): domain Eukaryota; kingdom Metazoa; phylum Chordata; class Actinopteri; order Cypriniformes; family Cyprinidae; genus Garra; species Garra rufa. Next base: position 38,064,314 of record NC_133383.1, read on the forward strand.
CAGGGCAGAAATGCTCTCGCATTGTTCTGGCAGAGTGGTCTCAGTAGACAGCAATCAAGTGTGCATGTGTGTGCCAAGGTGGAATGACTCCGAGCCTTTAGGCTCTCATATGCTTGATGTGCTGAAACACAAGGTTTGCCTCACATGGGAAAAAAGGATACGGTCTTACATGCTTTTCAGATCACAGGCTCTGATGTGCAAGAGTTCATAAACGACAGCTTTATGATAAAGCAGTGACTACAGGAGCTCTTTAACTGTATGCTCTTAAACGGTTTTCACAGGCAAAATAATTAATGGATGAGATGGGAACAACAACAAAACGACTGGAGATGCAACAAAAACAGACAGCCATGTTGAGGAGTGCTGGTGTGAGGCAGTAACGAGACATTTTATAGCTCATATCCAGCTAACAAAAATATGTTCTGAGAACATTTTGGTAACTTTCCCTTAAGTTATAAAAGCGTTCTTTCTTTTCAGAAAGTTTTCTGAACATTAATGGGAACATTCCATTTTATTATTTTGCAAATGGAATGGGAACGTTACTTATACAAATCTCCAATTACATTTTTTTTTTTTTTTTACAAATTATCCCTCGGTTTCATAGACAAGGCTTAAAGGGATGGTTCGGAGTAGAATTGACTTCATTGCTATGCACTCCGAAGCCCATGTAAATACCCCATCCGGAGTTTTTTTTACCTTAGTCGAACATTTATGGAGATATTAGAGTTTTTCTAATTGCTTGTTACAGGAGTGATTGGTACATGTGATGTATCTCGTAAATTGCACCACTAAACGTGCAAGTAATCTTACCAAACTTGTACAGTAGTGTAAATAGGTTATGTACTCACAAAACGCTGCATCGGAACATTTGTAAGTCCACCATGAGTGTTTTAAAAACACGTTTTACCCGAGAACTACTAGTCTCAGAAACTACAAGTCGACGTCACTTCCCTGGTTTGAAAAAAGCACGTAAAAGTCCTCCTACTACATCTGTGTGCATGTCAACTTGTAGGAGGACTTTTACGTGCTTTTTTCAAACCAGGGAAGTGACGTCGACGTGTCGCCATTTGTAGTTTTTGAGACTAGTAGGGATCCGCTAAAACCTAAAACCTATAACGCATAACCTATTTACACTACTGTACAAGTTTGGTAAGATTACTTGCACGTTTAGTGGTGCAATTTACGAGATACATCACATGTACCAATCACTCCTGTAACAAGCAATTAGAAAAACTCTAATATCTCCATAAATGTTTGACTAAGGTAAAAAAAACTTCGGATGGGGTATTTACATGGGCTTCGGAGTGCATAGCAATGAAGTCAATTCTACTCCGAACCATCCCTTTAAGCCTAGTCCTAGACTAAAATTTAAGTCTAATCTATAACTGACTGATCTAAAAATAAATATATCAGTGCCTTTGTTTTGTCTCAAGATGCACACCAGTAATGTTTTTGTCTAAGCGTGTTGATAAAAAATGTCCTAATTGAACTAATCCTGGCTTAGTCTAAACTCTGTCTGTGAAACCAGGCCCTCAAATCATGTATTTAAGCCAACATTTTGATAGCATTAATACAGACCTGATAACTGAATAAACATTCTATTAACTTTTGTAACATTTCTTTTAACTAATTTTCCAATTTTACAGTAAAAATATTAAACCTTCCCAAGGTGGATAGACTACCAGAAATCCAAAGTAGATTTATAATGATTGATATATTGTTTTTTGTACCACTGTAAAGTATGTTTCTCACTGAATATATTCTAAATGCTTAAAAAAACAAAAAACAATCAAAATATTTATAAAACATATGTGACTCTGGACCACAAAACCAGTCTTAAGTAGCACGGTATATTTGTAGCAATAGCCAAAAATACATTGTACTTTTCTTTTATGCCAAAAAACAGTAGGATATTAAGTAAAGATCAATGTTCAATGAAGATATTAAGTAAATTTCCTACTTAATTTTTAATTAGCAATATTCTTTGCTAAAAATTTATCTGGACAACTGTAAAGGCAATTTTCTCAATATTTAGATTTTTTTGCATCCTCAGATTTTTGAATAGTTGTATCCCGGCCAAATATCCTATCCTAATAAAGCATACATAAATGGAAAGCTTTTATATTCAGCTTTCAGACAATGTATAAATCTCATAAAAAAAAAAAAAATGTGGTCCAGGGTCACTAAAAATTCTTCCTGGTCCTCAAATTTAATAAACTGAGAGGAGTGCAATATTCTAGTGATAACAGCACTCCAACCGTCTCTGCTTGCTGTATTTTTCACAGCGAGTATCATGGCAGGAGCCCAAATCCACTATAATTTTATAAATACTACATAATACATGCTGCATGTGCATGACCAGCTTCTAATTAAACAAAATTGAACTTTTTTTTAGTATAGTTATCATTTCAGTTAAAGAAAAAACAACACAAAACTTCAGGGAGTTTTTTTTTAAAAACTATTTCCATCAGCATTAAACAACAGGGACTATATTGACCTTGATGTAAGATAACTAGATTGGACTATCAGCACAAAAATTCATGGTCAGCTTTGTTATGGCTCCAGTTTTGCCTAACAACAACCATGTTGTATTGTGAAGGCCGTTTTGCATCAAGAAACCCAAACAATGAACAGCTGACTCAATAACAGAAATATAAGGTCAAATTCAATTCAATGAATACTGTGCCAGAGCTAACTGAGCTAAATGATAATGACAGGGTATTTGAGATTAGCGGTTATCAGATACAGAGTTGTTACTGGCCGACACTGCACAAGAAAACAGTGTAACCTAAGGTGGTTAGCTGATCTCCAAGCCTGACGAATCTGGTTAGGCAGGTTTGCTTTGATGGTTTTAATCGGATAAACCAGATAAGACCAACAAACCACCCTAGGCTGTTTGAAATTGAAAGTTTGAATTGGACAAAAGAAAATTTCTCAATGGAATTTCAGCCAGGGGTGAAAACTTTTGGAATTTGGAGATCGGGGTAAAATGAATTTATTATGTCTTCTGGGAAACATGTAAGAACCTTCTGTAGCTTCTGAAGGGAAGTACTAAATGAAACAAATAGGATATTTATGCAAAATAAGAAAGTACAATGTAAAAAAAGTATGTACGCAATAAGTACATTGTACCAAATGATTCATTTAAATGTAAGTACATAGTAGTTAAGGCCACCTAATGTAAAGTGGGACCAAAAAAACAGCTGTGGATCATTCAGGTAACAGCACACTATTAAGAATCAGGTGTGTGTAAACTTTTGAACGGGATCGTTTTTATAAATTCAACTCTTGTTTTCTCTTTGTCTTTTATGTGAAATATCTTATTCAGGTCAGTACTAAACACAAAATAACATGCTTTTTTTGTATGATCCCTCTTATTTTGTTAAAACAATTAATTATGCGTTCTGGCGTTGACAACTGAGTCTCAAAAATCAAACCATGAACCAAAAAAAAAGACTGACTGTACCATGACTATGCCAAAAAAAATGCAATGATTCATGGCAAGTGCCAGGAACACCAATACTTCATGGAGAAGTGCAAACCTTGATCTTCAAAACAATAGTGGCATCTCTGTTCCCTTTTGTATAAGTTTCAGCACAACAAACACATCAGCTATTCAACGCTAAACCACATTTAAAGCCGTCTTTTTGCAACCACTAAAATGCCAAGCAAGCCTTAAAGCACTCACTGTGCAGCTTTCATGAGAAGCAGAAAATATCAAAATATAGAAGCTGTCCGGAGGCTATCCCACTTTAAACTCTGAAAATAATAGAGACACTGTTTCCCCTTTCCAAAGCACAAAAACATATTAAGGAATATTGTTTATCGGGGTGAGGATGAGCGAGCAAGAGAAAATAAAAGACAGAGAGGGGTAAGAGAAGATGATGATGGGGAGCAGATGGGGTCATTTCATTCTGCCCTCCATTTTATCTCCATTCAGATGCTCAAATAACAGCTAACACACTCGCCAACCATTTCACCACCAGACACTGCTCACTGAAGGGTTTGCAGCGCTGTTAGAAAAGTTTAAAAAGCAATAGCAATATATTTTGTATCAGTATTATTTGTTATCATAACTGTAGACAAACATTCATGTTTGCAAACTCAGACGCCAAGCAGTTTCGTAACAAATCTGGCTAATACACACAGGATAATTTACAGTCAGTTTGGCGCAAAATAAACCTTGGCATGCTGATCAGGACCCCAAGGCGAAACGGAGGTTTATGTGATAGGCCTAATGAGCAGCTGATTGCAGTATACATTATCCACCTTATTACTCAGCTACTTACAAAATAAATAAATGGACATGAAATATTGATTTGAGTTTAAATTATTGTATTATGTAAGTGATACGAAGGACATTAAACTAGCACAGCCGCTTTGTGTTAAATCAATTGGCCAGTGCTGTAACCAATCAGAATAAAGTATTATTTCGTCCCACTTGTACACCCTTGGTTATATTAACAGAAAAGGAAGTCATTTCAGAAGCAAGGAAAGTTATGCAATTTTAAATAAAGGTTATGAAAAGACATTTGTCGTCAACTGCGAACAAACAAGGACGACTTTGATTTCATGTGGTCTTTAAATTTGCGACTGAAAGTAACTCATCAAAAAGGCCATCATCTCTAAAAGTGTCTAGACTGTTAATGGAAGTGATGTTGAGGAACAGACAGTACCTGTGGATGGAGTGGAACTGCTCATGGTAGTAAAGCAACACGAGGAGGCGGAAACAGGAGGCTCTCCAGATGCCCACTGAAACACACGAATATCAAAGTTTCAGTCAAAATGACAAGTGGGAATCCGAACAAATATGAGAAACCACCCATAGCACCCTAGAAACAACCTAATGTTTTGAAATATCCAATTCGAGCCTGTAAAACCAACCATGATTAAGCAATGCTTAAGGATTATCTACTCTTATTTCACCGCCACACTTGGATGGTGAGATTATCCGTCCAAAATCTGTGAGTTAATAACACGGAGCGGCGTGGCGAGTGCACAAAACCAATCGAAAGCCCCTGCGCTGCATTAAAGGACTGTTTTCAGTGCAGAAGGGAAATTTCTGCAGCGCATCAATTCCTTGGGGACGATGTCTAACAAGCACACAAATGCATCCATTAGCTGCAAATTGTTTGCGAGGTGGGCGGGTCAAGAACACAATCTATTCAGCTACAAGATGGCTGGCACGTGATGCTGCCCTCAGATAGACACACTCCAGAGGAAATGTCTCCATTTGTGTTGTACTTCCTGAGTGAGGCACTTACAGCTCAGGGAATACCGGCGTAATTGTCTTACTTGTCGGTTTCTAATTTTAGAGCTTTTTTTATGACCGTGCCGTGCAAGAATGTGCAGAATTTAGACATTTTATGTTTAGTCTATTATGTCTGCAAAAAAAAATCTACTTGGGCAATTCAAAAGTTGTATAAACCAGTGTTGTTTTAATTAATGTTTCGAATTAGCTGGTATTTTAATATTTTCAGTGTTAGGTTTCGGTGATTTTAGTCCTTAAACTTCAGTTTCCATCTAATATTCATATTTTATTTCAGTTTTTTCAATAATTACATTTTTTTAATAGTTTTAGTTAACAATAACGGCATTGGTTTCTACCAATCCAAGCAAATGTCATCCCTTTTTTGAACTAATGCCAAACTGTAAAGTTGTAAACACCAAAACATCAATAATAAAAACCAAAAGCACATATGAAATTCTAAATCAGAAGAAATAAACAATATTATACAAAAATGTGACCCTGGACCACTTAAGTAGCACAGGTATATTTATAGCAATAGCTAAAAATAAATTGTATGGGTCAGAATCATTAATTTTTCTTTTTAGGCAAAAAATCATTAGGATATTAACTAAAGAAAATGTTCCATGAAGATATTTTGTAAATTTCCTACCATAAATATATCAAAACTTAATTTTTGATTAGCGATATGCATTGCTAAGAATTTAATTTGGACAACTTAAAAGGCGATTTTCTCGATATTTTGATTTTTTGACACCTTCAGATTTTCAAATAGTTGTATCTCGGTCAAATATTATCCTATCCTAACAAACTAAACATCAATGGAAAGCTAATTTGATTCAATTTTATCTTTTGATTCAATAAAAAAAAAAAACCTTATGACTGGTTTTGTGGTCCAGGGTCACAAATGAAAGAAAAATATATGAACCAACAGGCTGGATTTTGCCTGAAAAGTTACTCGATAATAACTTCTCATATATAGAACCGTTGCATAAAAGCGATTTAAAAATTTATTTTACTGAATATCTGCAGAGCTGCGGTTTGGCCGTTCACACCCTTGTGATATTGCTTAACTATAAAGTTAAGAAAACGAAAGGGTCATTTAAAGATCAGTCATCATGGTTGACACGTCACAACCATGAGAATATTAGAATAAGACCAACCTCATTTATATACCAATGCTGTCAGTAGGTTTTTTGCCAGTAGTTTTCACATACAGAACAATAGCCAATCAAAACTAAGGTCATTTACATTTAAAAGTCGTAAAGGTATAGAAGTAAAACCAGATTGCTTAATTCTAAGGAACAAAGATGGAGGAAATGTCTGGCTGTTCTCACACATTAGGTATTTCTTGGCACACTCATTTTAGGGTGTATTTGGTGCCACCTGCTTTTGTTGAGGGGGCATTACTAACATGTCAAAGGCTAGACCCTGAAAAAGACAAGCGCGTTTTTTCAGATGCATTTCCAAGAAAAAAAAAAAACACTGTCTTATATTCAGGACAATACGGTACTTTAAATTTCACCAAGCTGATTACTCACTAAAAACTCTGTCTGTTCATTCAGACTAACTGGCAAATGCAGAAGGCACACAAACACAAGAGGCGGGATTTATTGCATGAACCAATCACAGCCGATCATAACCAGTCATATCCAATCATATCGCGATGGAGGCATAGCCTCCTCTCAGGTGACTTTCCTCTATTCATTCTTAATTGACCATATGCAGGGAGCGTTCTTTAGAACTTCCGCATAATGATAAGCCAGCTTGTTAACTTCCGCTAAAGCTCATTTTATATGTGCTATATATAGGTAGACACTGTTAAGACTCTACTACCTTGTTCTTATCAGAATACTGAGACAAATAATAATTGCAACATTGTAAATAATGATAGCGGCATGAATATTCAGTTTCATATTATTTAACCGAGTCTGGTAATCCCAGGAGAGTACCTGCATAGTTCTACATTTAAATGCTGACAGCTAAACACTATCATAAGGTGTTTAGGCTAACGTTAGCTAGCTAGTGATACTTCTCTTCAAGGACGTCTTAATCGTATTCTTGATAATCAGTAACTTGCCTTCATAGTCATGAACACATTGTTAAAATCTTGTAATATTTTAAAGCCTTTATTATTTTTCAACTCTACAGCTGTGCAATAAAATTCACTTTAAAGATTTACTTTTCAATTATAAAGACGACATGGAAAAAAAAGTCTTTTCACGGAAAGCAATGTCTTTTTTAAGATGAAAATGACATGGAATTACTGGTATAACCAGAAGATGGCAGCAGAGCATCAATCATTGGCTGCAGCTGCCATTTCAATTTATCTAGTTTTTTCAAGACGTCTTGCTTTTCGATTTATTATAAAATGACTAGTGTAATAAATTGTACTTTTACTGCACTGAAGTATATAGTATAGCAAGTGCAGAAAGTTATTAAGATAAATAAATAAGCTCAGACACAAATAGCCTATAAGGGTGATTTACTTAAATATTATTATTTAAACACACACACACACACACACACACACACACACACATATATACATACATACATATACACATATATATATATATATATATATATATATATATATATATAATTCTTTTACCATTATTATTTAACTTATATATACTTATAAGTATATATAAGTTAAATATTAATGGGATAAGAATTAAATAATGCACTCGATATGAATCGATATGAATATTGATAAAATATTTTATATAATTTAATAACTACATCTTTTAAGCTTTATCTTGAACTGTAAAAGCTATTAATAACCGATATTTAACCAACACGAACTTGTTACTGCTGTAGTTTTGTTACTCTAAATTTAGTCTGAATTAGATCTTTTTTTGTCATCAGCTTGTTAGATGTTTCGTCCGGCTATTATTGTCAATTATAGCAATGACTCGCACATATTTAGCCGATTTACCCGCGTTTGTCATTCGTAAAACTGTATACATGGACGTTTGGACTTCTCAGACAAACAAAACTTTTCTTCGATTGTGAATGGATTATGTAGAGAAAACGAGCAAAGTACACTCCTATTACGGCACATGTAACCCCTCACACCCGGGTCCTACCGCACCCTCTCCGAGCGGGTCTCGAACCTGGGTCTCCGGCACGGGAGGCGGACGCACTAACAAGGAGGCTTAAGGCTGCAACCTCTAGCGTCGGTCGCTAGTGCGTCTCTTGAGATCAGGGGAGTGAGGTTTACCCGCACAGCTCCTACTAGCTGGCCTCCGTTACACTCACCCCCCTAAACCTCACTCCCATCCGGGTCACGGCACCAATGTAACCCCTCACACCCGGGTCCTGCCGCATCTACTCCGAGCGGGTCTCGAACCTGGGTCTCCGGCACGGGAGGCGGACGCACTAACAAGGAGGCTAAAGGCTGCAACCTCTAGCGTCGGTCGCTAGTGTGTGTCTTGAGATCAGGGGAGTGAGGTTTACCCGCACAGCTCCTACTAGCTGGCCTCCGTTACACACAGTACATTTGACCGGAAATGACTGAGTCGGCTAGTCTAAAACAAGGAAGTAATCCGTGCATATGGTCAATTACCCCCAACCAAACTCACCACACGCTGTAGGTGGTCTGTTAAAACTCAATGGGCTCGAAGGAGGTGAAAGAAACACGGACTCCCGCTGTAACTTACTTATATTTTGTAATACCGGTGTTTTATTATTTTTTTCTATTCCATATATTTTGAGAAGGCACTGCCTCCCTTGCCTCCTTGGAGAAAATGCCCCTGTTTTATGCAGACTTCAGGGAAAAATAAACTGCAACAAAAGGTCACTGACGTGGCCTGGTGGATAGAGCATGTGCTCTGACATGTTGTGTATGTTGGAGACTTGTGTTCGAATCCAGGTTGGGTCATTTCCTGATCCGATTCGACCCTCCACCCACCTATGTTTCCTGCCTGCTCTCTCTCTCACAGTCTAAATCAATAAAGTGGCTAAAATCCCAACAAATGGATACACAGCCCCTGTAACAACCAGTCAACAGGTTGACTAAAGCCTCAAGAGTAGAGAAAAATATAACCTATAAAGTGCAGCCAAGCAGACGTTTGAGATCGATCGCAGATGTAAACGAGACAAGACAGTTCGTAGCTCATATTAATAAGAGTTCATGCGTGATACACGCAGCAGGTCTGAATGCAGCACAGCGGCCGCTCGCTCCACCGTTTGTGTTATTCAACTCAGCCCAGGTGTTGTTGGAAGGGAGAGCTTGCTTAGCAGGCGGAGCCACCGCCATGCCATCTCCCTATTGGTGCGTTCCTGTCACCTCAGCCTACCAGGAAAGAACACAAAGCTTATCTTTGCTTTTTTTAGATGAAATTCAAATGAGTCCAGGCAGAGTATGAATATGCAAAAAAAGGAACAAAAACGATAGAATCTCTTTACCCTTTACAGCTAAGCCCCTCTCTGATGCCTGTGACATTTTGTGCGCCGAGATGGACTGAGGGTGATGAAACACGACACTGATGCCCAGTGCCCGCATCGTAATCGCCATTTCTCTGAACACGCCCTCTGAGGGTCACGCCCTCGCCGGCACACACCGCTCGCCAACTCCACAGTGCCATTTTCCCACTCTGCCATCGTTATAGTTGACTGTCTTTAATTAGTCACGGCCAGAGAGAGAGAGAGAGAGCAGTCTGATTGCAATTACATCCTTTCACTGGCATTCTCTCACCAGCCTCAAATTCTGTATGAAAACTCATTATAGAAACAGACATTTTGACTTCAATAATGTCCTCTTGAAATAACGAGTGTTTGGATTTTCTAAATATTTGATCATCAGATCATCGGTGTTAAGAGATATTTCAGGAACGGTCACATTATATACTTGACGTGATATAAATAGAGCTCCTTCGTACATCAAGGTTGCAAATATAGAAACTCTGTAAGGATCTGTCCAGGTCACACTTCAGTCTAAAATGAAATAAAACATGTAATCAATTATATCTTGCATTAAGAAAATGAAGCCATTTTCAGGCCCATTAAGATCTGTTGCAATATTCCTTCTATTATTTTATGACAATTAGTCACATTTCCCTCCAGTAGTCATTACCGTAACGCAAAAACACTCATTACTTTAATGTCATCTATGTCAGCCAGCTGGAGCATTTTATCTTGGTGATGTATTTGCAATAGAAGAATTCACAAAACATCATTTAATATTACACACAAAACCAAATATTTTTGCTTTTTGCCACCACACCAAACCAGGCATAAAATGTATATCAGCGGACGTAAGATCGGTATAAGGTCACAATAAAGACGATAATGATAACTATACAATTTTGTCCGTTTACACAAAGGACGATAACTGAAAAAATTTCATCCGTTTACATCAAGGACGATAACTATAAATTTAACCTTTTATCTGTTTACAACAAGGACAACAATGATAACCGTAACTATAACATTTTGTTAGTTTACACAAAGGACGATATGTAAAAAGAAATGTCATCTGTTTACACCCAGGACAATAACAATAACCATAACTATAAAATTTCGTCCATTTTCACAAAGGATGATAATCAAAAAAAATAAAAAAAATCTGTTTACACCAAGGACGATAATTTCATCTGTTTACAACAAGGACAGTAACGATAACTGCAACTATTAAATTTTGTCAGTTTTAAAAAATTTCATCCGTTTATACCAAAGACGATAACCATAACTATAAAATTTTGTTTGTTTACACAAAGAACGATAACTTTAAATACAAAATTTCATCTGTTTACACCAAGGACTATAACTATAACGATAAGTATTACATTTTGTCCATTCCCACCAAAGACGATTACTATAACTAAAATTTTGTCCGTTTGCACCAAGGATAATAACAACAACAACTATATATCTGTTAACACATAGGACAATAACTATAACTATAACATTTCATCCATTAACACCAAGGATGATACTGTAATGATAACTATACAATTTCATACGTTTACACCAAGGACAATAACTATAGAATTTTATTAGTTTACACCAAGGACGATACTATAATGATAACTATAAAATTTCATCCTTTTACACCAAGTACAATAACTATAACATTTCATCCATTTACACCAAGGACGATACTATAACGATAACTATAACTATAAAATTTTGTCTGTTACACCAAGGACGATACTATACCGATAATAATAACTATAAAATTTCATATGTTTACACCAAGGACAAGAACTATAAAACTGTTCACACAGTGCTGCATCCAAGCATGTTAACAAAGTTGAGTTGAAGAAAAAAAGTGTGGAAGAAAAAGATGCACAACCAACCGAGAAAAACTTTGGGTAACTGGGAGATGAGTGAAGTAGCAGTGCTAGTCATTTAGTCATCGCTCTTTTCTAGCTGGCTCGCGCATCACCTGTTTGATCGCGATGACACATTACGTTGAATGTACCGTTCTCTTAGTGAATTTAACAAATAATTATACCTAAGTTAATAACTAAGGGAAATTTTTGTTTGAAAGCCAAACCTTTATTATCAAATACCGACATGATATAAGTAAAACATATTTAAAAGTACATTTTCAAAATATGTCTCTGGCATTGTTCAGAGGGCCGGTCCAAATGTGGGGGCGGGCCGCATTCGGCCCCCGGGCCTTAGTTTGGGGACCCCTGGTTTACACCAAAGACGATACTATAACGATAATAAAATGTTATTTGTTTACACCAAGGACGATACTATAGCGATAACTATAAAATCCCATCCGTTTACACCAAGGATGATAACTAGAACTATAAAATTTCATCCGTTTACACAAAGGATGATACTATAACGGTAACTCTAAAATTCCATCTATTTACACCAAGGACAATACTATAACGATAACTATAAAATTCAATCCGTTTACACCAAGGACGATAACTACAACTATAAAATTTTGCCTGTTTATACCAAAGACGATAACTTTAAACTTTTTACATTTGCTGTAATTCTTAGCAAACAGTCATATCACAACTATAATAATGACACAGAGGAACAATATTGTTTGATGAGCAATAAAAACACTGACAGCCAATCAGAATTAACCTGATTTTAAAGAGCTTGAGCACTTAAAGCGGCAGATGACAAAACTGCAGCACATGCTTATAATAAACAGAACATTATAAAATGTATTCTTGGTATGAACAGGCTCTTACACTGGCCTGATTCAGCAAGTGACCGTTCTGTCAACTGCCCCAAACACTCGCACATGGGCACTGGGCCATCCTTAATGGGCAGCCCTAGTATCACAGTAATGAGAATCACTATTAGGAATAAACTTAAAAACAACACTCTTGAATCATTACTGTAATGAGAATATGGAGCGATAAAGAGCTTCATTGTCCTGAAAGTAATGTCACAAATGGGCTTCATTTGAAGCCTGTTAAAACAAGCTTCATTTTCATTTTGCAAAATATTATTTGTTATTACTTTTATTTTTTTGAGGTAAAATGTGTCCCGGACATGTTTTCATGAGATTCATAGTTTAGTTTATTTTCCTCCAGGTGTTTACACATCTATTAATTAATTAATTAATTAATGCATCTTTCTTGTTTATCTCTCTGCACATTCACTAAACAAAGCTTCGGGTGCAAATGCAAATTGAAACGCAGGTGTGACTGGTTTTCTTGATAGGGGAGATGTTGTTTCCGCAACAAACAGAAAGCTCCTGCTACTTGTTGCTTAATGCTATTAATAAGACGTGTTGCTGAAAAAAAAAAAAAAAGAAATCTGCTGGGGAAATTAAAACTTTTAAATGATCTTTTTAAAATGGTGCGGAAAGGAAGACAAGGCTTTAAAGATAGTTAATAATGGTTTGATCATTTTATAGCCTGGCTGGGGGATATTCTGTAATTAACAGGGGCAGACAAAATGAAATCAGGTTGTCAGGGTTGCAGAAGTTAATAATGTAAAAGCGCAATTTTCACCGTTCATTAATCTGGAGAGCACATCGCTGGAGGTTATCTGCAGGATTTTTTATTTAAGCGTGGACAAGCTATTGTTTTGACACGCAGCATCAGGGTATTGCTGAGAAAACAGGGTGTAGACTAAACACAAACAAAAGCTTTTCTTAAAGAAATAGTTCACCCAAAAATGTAAGGCGTGTTATTTACTTAGCCTCTCTTTACTGAGACTCGGCGCATCATGTTTGGTTACTAGACATGTGAGCACCAATGTTATTCAGCGTCACTGTTGTCAACCTGGTGTGATGCATCCTGATGCGCCGTATTTGAATATAAGCAAACTAGTGCTGCACAATATTGCAAGATTTTGCTTTTCAGTGACACGTATATACACATGGCACAACCGGATGCATCTTTCTAGAATCATTTGGGTGATTTTGTTAGGGAGCACATATGCATTGAAAGTAAAAATAATTTTAAAAAGCTAAAAAAATGACCTTTTCTGTGAAGACTAACTGCGGCGTTAACTATAATCATAACTATAACTATAAAATTGTCCTCAGTTTACACCAAGGACAATTACTATAACCATAACTATAAAATTTTTGTCCGTTTACACCAAGGATGACAATTTTAACCATAACTATAACAACATTTTGTCAGCTTACACCAAGGACGATTATTATAACGGTAACGATTTCTCTGTTTAAACCAAATATGTTAACTATAATGATAACTATACAACTTTGTCCATTCACACCAAGGATGATGACTATAATGATAATTATAATTTTTCATCCTTTTACACCAAGAACGATAACTATAACCATAAAATTATATCTGCTTACAAGTAGGATAACTTTTATCCGCTTACACAAAGGATGATAACTATAAAATTTTGTTTAGACCAAGAGCAATAACTATAACGATAACTAAAACGATAAAATTTCATTCTTTTACACCAATAATGCTAACTATAACTACAAAATTTCATCCATTTACAAAAAGTTTGATAACTATAACTATAAAATTTCACCCACTTACTCCAAAGACATTAACTATAACGGTAACTATAAAATTTTGTCTGTTTACACCAAGGATGATGACGATAACTAACGATAACGATAACTAAAATATGTTGTCCACTTAACATAAAGGACGATAATTATAACCAAAACTATAATTATAACATTTTTGCTGACTCCAAAGACATTAACTATAATAGTAACTATAACATTTTGTCTGTTTACACCAAGGACGATAACTATACGATAACTAAAACTACACAATTTTGTCCTTTTACACCAAGAATGAAAACAGTAAAATTTCATCTGTTTACAAAAAGTATGATAACAATAAAATTTCGCCCAGTCACACCAAGGACAATTACAATAACGGTAAAATTTTTGACCGTTTACACCAAGGATGATAACAATAAGGATAACTACAAAATCTTGTCTGTTTACACCAAGGGTGATGATTATAATGAAAACAATAAAATTTTGTCCGTTAACATTAAGAACGATAATTATAACCATAACTATAACAATTTCGCCTACTCCAAAGACATTAACTATAACAGTAACTACACAGTAACATTTTGTCTCTTTACACCAAGGACGATAACTATAACCATACCTATAAAATATTGTCAGTTTACACCAAGGACGATTACTATAACGATAAAATTTTGGCTGTTTACACTAGTGTTGCTTTCGTCAACGAAAATTATGACTAAATATCGTCGTCAACGAACCTTTATCACGTGATTACTACAAAATGAACATGCACAAAACTACACATGTACATATTTATTCGTTATGATTTATTCTTAAAAAGTGAATGACACTTGAAACCTGTGCAAGGGGTTCGTGTTATTTGATTTTGTTGTAAATTCAAATTAGAGCATCTTCCATGTCTGGAATGGATGTATTCTTGAGCCTATAAGGTGACAATAATATAATAAGATAACCTTGTTTGAAATGGGTTTGGCTAAATGAAAACTTTGGTTTCGTCTATACTACTAGGTACTTATACTATATTGACTGGGTTAAATAAAATTGCATTACTAAAAAGAGACTAAAATACAATTTTTATTGACTAAAAATAGACTAAAATGTCATCAGTTTTCGTCGACTAAAACTAGACTAAAATGTCATGGGTAATTCTGACTAAAATAAGACTAAAATGCTCAGACTTTTAGTTGACTAAAACTTGACTAGACTAAAAAGAGTATGAACGTGACTAAAACTAATAAAAACTAAAATGACAGCTTCACACAAAGACTAGACTAAAACTAAAATTAAAACCGGCCGCCAAAAACAACACTAGTTTACACCAAGGGTAATGATTTTAAAGCTAACTATAAAATTTTGTCAGTTTACATCAAGGACGATAATTATAACCATAACTATAACTATAAAATTTCCGCTGACTCCAAAGACATTAACTATAACGATAACTAAAACTATACATTTTTTTTCCTTTTACACCAAGAACAATAACTATAACATTTAATCTGTTTACAAAAAGGACAATAACGATAACTACAAAATTTTGTCTGTTTACATCAAGGACGATAATTATTACCATGACTATATCTATTAAATTTTCGCTGACTCCAAAGACATCAACTATAACGATAACTAAAACTATATATTTTTTTCTTTTTACACCAAGAACAATAACTATAAAATTGTCTGTTTACATCAAGGATGATAATTAAACCATAACTAGAACTATAAAATTTTCGCTGACTCCAAAGGTGTCAACTATAACGGTAACTAAAATTTCGTCTGTTTACACCAAGTACGATAACTATAACGATAACTAAAACTATACATCTTTTTCGTTTCACACCACGAACAATAACTATAAAATTTCATCCGTTTACAAAAAGGACGGTAACTATAACTATAAAATTTGGTCTGTTTACACCAAGGATGATGACTATAATGTTAACTATAATATTTTGTTCGTTTACATCAAGGACAATAATTATAACCATAGCTATAACATTTTTGCTGACTCCAAAGACGTTAACTATAATGGTAACTAAAAAAAATTGGTCTGTTTACACCAAGAATGATAACTATAACGATAACTAAAACTACAAAATTTCATCCATTTACACCAAGAGCAATATAAAATTTAAAACGTACAGTAATCCATTTACAAAAAGAATGTTGATTATAAATATAAAATTTCATCCGCTTACACCAAGGACGATAACTATAACGGTAACTATAAAATTTTATCTGTTTACACCAACGACAATAATTACAAACTTTCATATTTGCTGTAATTTATGAAAATAATTAAAACCACATCACAACTACAACAATAACGACGCAGAGGAACAAGATGTGTGTGTTTTTTTTATTTTAAAAAGCTGAAAAATGACCTTTAACCATAAAGACCAACTGCAAACCCTCCTTTTAGGGTTGAGAGACTTCACAACCTCACAAACATATAGCCATCTATCTAAAACAGAAGTTGACAACCCAAGCCTTATTCAATTTCACTGCATGGAAAAGAGCAGCATGAGCATTCTTCAAAACATCTCCTTCTGTGTCCCTCAGAACAAAGACTCATACAAGCTTTAGGGTGAACATTAATTTACGAGTGAACCATTTCTTCAACATAAAATTGCTCAGGCAAGACAATAAAACCACTTTACTCACATGGCAACAGAGAACAAACTATTACCTATTATGAAAAGCCATTTCAAAACAGTGCATAAAACCCAAAACTGGATGCAGCAATTGATCCTATGGGCACTGTGGGATGCTCGGTTGCTGTTTTTGATGTTGAAAGCAGCAAAGAGAAAAACCATGGAAACAGGAGGAGGAGGAGGAGGGGGGGGGTGTTTTCAAAGGGAGGTTTGGCCTTATGTAATATTCAGTACCAACGATGCTACCAAGGAGGATATCAGGACAAGCTGCCCTCAGAGCCCTAAATTACACAATACAAACCTAGCGTTTATAATGCAATTACCTAAACATAGTACGCCGAGCCCATCTACAAATAAAGGCATTTTACATGCATCTGCCTGTCTGCGCCGGCCGGTGAAAGAAAAACTACCACTTCCCTGGAAAGGCACAAATATTACACAGCTGACAGCGAACAAATCAATATCCTCAAGTCTCCAGCCATCCGCTTCTACTGGGTTTCACCACAACATGTTGCTGTGCCAAATTGCCCTGTTACCACGAACATTGCCAGACAATAACATTTTCCATCAGACCAAATTGAGGAATTGAAGAGCGAATTTGTGTCCGAGAGCTTTCTGTCGGAGCAGGGAACAGGCTGTCTGGATGCATGCCAGGCTCAAATGATATTTAGTTTTATCAATCTCCTCATGCGACGGACTCAAAACAAGCTAAACTAGTGCCTGGCCTCCCAGCTTGGGCTTAAAGCGAAATGCAGAACCGACGTTGTTCTCCCGCGGCGCGAGCAATTTTCAAATGAATATCAAAGACGTTAGACAGACAACAGACCATCTCCTTCCTGATAGAGATATTATGCAACGTGTGAATAATTCCTCAGCCATTTGATGTTACTTTCATGGCCTTGTTATTCAAGTTATTGGATTTACGGATCATGCGTGCAGAGGCAGGCATGAAAATTTGCGCAATAATATCTCAGAGGTGAAGAATTTAAGGTGTTATCGACAGGGCAGGCAAATAACTGCGTGGTGAAATAACTGATTGATCTGTGAAACGTAAAGGTGTTTAAACCTGTAGGTTAGGATTGTGCATTAGGCTCAGATCATGTTTTAGGGAAAAGGTCTTGTTTTCTAATTAAAAGTACTTAAAAATCTTGAAACTAAATTCATTTACATTAAGAAGATTTTCTATAATTAGGTTTATTTTTCACATGCACATTAGCAAATTATGGACTTCGTATACTGTAAACAAAATGTCAAATTATTTGTCAGTAATTTTAGATACACATATTTAAATAGATGTAAATAATGAATTGAAAAAATGGTTTACAATGAGTTTATGTATATGTGACCCTGGAACACAAAACCAGTCTTAAGTCGCTGGGGTATATTTGTAGCAATAGCCAAAAATGCATAGTATGGGTCAAAATTATTGATTTTTCTTTTATGCCAAAAATTATTAGGAAATTAAGTAAAGATCATGTTCCATGAAGATTTTTTGAAAAATTCCTACTATAAATATATCAAAATGTAATTTTTGATTAGTAATATGCATTAAGAACTTAATTTGAAGAACTTTAAAAGTGATTTTCTCAGCATTTTGATTTTTTTGATTCCAGATTTTCAAATAGATGTATCTCCACCAAATATTGTCCTATCCTAACAAACCATATATCAATAGAAAGCTTATTTATTGCTTTCATATGATGTATATATCTCAGTTTTGTAAAATTTAACCTTATGACTGGTTTTGTGGTCCAGGGTCACATATATATAGTGTATATATACACACACACACACACACACACACACACATACATACACATATATATATATACATATATATATATATATATAAATATTAAATTCTAAATATACACTACCAGTCAAAGGTTTTTGAACAGTAAGATTTTTAATGCTTTTAAAGAAGTCTCTTCTGCTCACCAAGCCTGGATTTATTGTAATATTTTTACAATTAAAACAACTGTTTTTTTATTTAAATATATTTTAAAATGCAATTTATTTTTGACGTCAAAGCTGAATTTTCGCATCATCACTCCAGTCACATGATCCTTCAGAAATCATTCTAATATTCTGATTTGCTGCTCAAAAAAACATTTATTATTATTATTATTATTATTATTATGTTAAAAACAGCTGAGTTAAATGTTTTCAGGTTTCTTTGATGAATAGAAAGTTCAGAAGAACAGCATTTATCTGAAATAGACATCTTTTATAACATTATAAATGTCTTTATCATTACTACTGTTTATTTCAGATAAATGCTGATCTTTGTCCAAAGAATCGAAGAAAAAAAAGGTACTCAACTGTTTTAAATATTGATAATAATAACAATAAATGTTTCTGCAAATCAGCCTATTAGAATGATTTCTGAAGGATCATGTGACACTGAAGACTGGAGTCATGATGCTGAAAATTCAGCTTTGCATCACAGGAATAAATTACATTTTAAAACATTCAAATAGAAAGCAGCTTTTTTAAACAGTAAAAATATTTCACAATATTACTGCATTTGAATCATATAAATGCAGGTTTGGTGAGCATAAGAAACTTCTTAAAAAAACATTAAAATCTTACTGTTCAAAAACTTTTGACTGGGAGTGTGCATATTTAAATTTTAAAAAGTTAACACTGAATTTTAGATATACTTATTTGAATATTTCAACATATGTAAATACTGAATTTCAGAAAAATACATTTTTACACACACATCAAATAAACATTTAATTCTAGCTATGCATATTTATGTTATCATCCAACAAGTTGGCGTGTACCTATAATAGTCTTTCAAAGGATGTTTGGATACTTTTCCCTGAAAACAAGATCAAAATACTGATTAAGAAATTGATTTTTTGGAGTGTAAATCTAACACATCAAATGGACCGAGGGGGTGTGGAGTCAATTTTCTTTGAACAAACTGGGTTCTTCGTCTGCCATCATATCTAATCATTTCCTCCGATTCGCTTCCTCAGACTGTGATGGAGGAGAATTAATTCTCGATGTCTGCTTTTTATCTTGGAGGGACCCCGCTGTGCGCCTCGAGTGTGTGAACATGTGTTTAGTCTGCCTGAGTAACTGTTTTAACCTCTTAGTCATGCGTCTGTGACCAGACCTCGCAAACAACAACTCAATTTCACCTAAAAAGGAGACAATGAGCCAATTCATAAGACATTTATTGATCCCTTTTGTCTATAATTTCTGTCATCTGCAAAAAATAGTGCCTGCCTTTCACTGCTCAGCCAAACAGACAGTGTCCCTGCATATTAAAAAAGGATAGGAGAAAGTATTTTAACATTAATAACTATATATTAATTTTAAAAAGTCAAAACAACCAGCGTCATAATTATTTTTCACTATGCACACGTGCAAGGAACACTATGTTCAGATAGCAATCTTCACAAACACTTCGCTGTTAACCGCAACATAAATAACTGCAAAAAATGTGAAAAAGCAATCTTTCCAAATATTATTGCTTAGTAAACATACATTTTGATGCAAGGTTGCCATATTGGAAACACATGGTACAGTAAACCAGGTGTCAACAAGGACTTTCATCAACAGATGGAGTCCACAGTGCAATGAAGCAGAAAAGCGGCTCGTTTATTAAAACTCGTTAAGTGTCATCTGCAGCTTGAGAATCATCCTTGATGCATAATGTAAAATTCATAAGGATGTATAAGAGAAAGTCTGTTTTTTACCATTTTTTTTATCACTTTTAAATGGTAACTAATTTTTAAAGGTCACAAAAAAACTGTTTTATTCAGTATATTGTAAAATATTTTAAAATGGTGCAAATGACAGTGTCTTTAGAAGTATTTCACATTTGCAAACATCCAAATAAGCGAAATAGTAAAGTATTTCTGAAGCCATAGTCAATGTTAGATAAAAAAAATAAAGCGTTCTCCAAAGCAAACTAACCATGTATAACAACTTGGTTGACATTTTTTAGACACGTTCATATAAATAACTCAACAGAACAAATGCTATTTTCCCCCTAAAACTATTCAAAGTTAGTCTAAATGTGAGAGTTTGCCTTCAAAACAAGAACCACACAAGCCAAACTGTACCTTAAACTCATCTCCAGCATGTCAGAATATTCCTGTGTTCATAAGCGACGAGAGAGAGGATTAAAGAGACAGACAGAGGGACACAGACAGACAGAGAGAGAGAGAGAGAGAGAGAGAGAGAGAGAGAGAGACAGTATAAGGAGGAGGAGAGTGAGAGAAGTGCATGTGGGATGAAGGGAAGAGTGAAACAGACGGAGCTCAAGAGAACAGTGAGGGTTCGAGAGACAGACAGAAAGACAGAAGGGAAGATGAACCGAGGGAGGAGGAGGTGGAGGAGAAGGAGAGGAGGGTGTTTTATGGGCGTGTGTGTGAGGCAGGATATGCGCGTGCACGCACTATTGTAAAACGGGCCGCTGTCTTTGTGCGTGGACGGAAAGGGGGGTTAAGAAATGTGTGCGCGTACATATTAACCCTAAAGCAAACAAGTGAACGTCGTAAAGTGTAACCTCATACCGCTGTTGAGAGGGCGCGAGCATCATCGCGGGGAAGAGACAGAAGCAAAAAGACGAGAGCAACAGGTTGATGAGCAGTCTCCTTAGAAACAGCGGGAGTGCGCACGGGGAACAGCTGTCCTGTGGTTTCGTATTCGCTCGCTGGCTGACACGCTGCAAACGAGCGACGCAACGAAGGACAGCCAACAACACGCCATTAGGAATCAACTAAACTGTTTGCGTAGTTTCTCACCTCACCACTCAAGCGTTTGCACGACAAACGAAGTGTGAATTCACAATAGCTTACTACTCTTATTTCAACCATGTCTTTATCCAACATGTTTTACAACGCAGACCTATACTGTGTTTTCTGCGAATGGACGAGACTTTCAAGTTTTAATTCGCTATAGATGAATAAGAAGTGCAGTAAACGATAAAACCGTTGCGCTACAGACCAATGTGTTTATGATTATGATAGCAAATTAAAATTATATGTGACCCTGGACCACAAAACCAGTCTTAAGTAGCACGGCACGGGTATATTTGTAGCGATAGCCAAAAATACATCGTATGGGTCAAAATGATCGATTTTTCTTTTATGCCAAAAATCATTAGCACATTAAGTAAAGATCATGTTCCATGAAGATATTTTGTAAATTTTCTACCATAAATATATAAAAACTTGATTTTTGCTTAGTAATATGCATTGCTAAGGACTTCATTTGGACAACTTTTAAGGCGATTTAATCAATATTTAGATTTTTTTGCATCCTCAGATTCCAGGTTTTCAAATAGTTGTATCTCAGACAAACATTGTCCTATTTTAATAAACAATATATCAATGGAAAGCTTATTTACTCAGCTTTCAGGTGACGTAAGAATCTCAATTTGGACAAATTTACACTTATGACTGGTTTTGTGGTCCAGGGTCACATATGATACGACATATCAGTTTGCAATGTAAAGCAGCCTAACGCACTTTTTGTACAGGTAAAATAACTTTAAGTGAATGACACCGGAAGTCTCACACATTCAAATTAGAATGGCCACGCCCACTCTTACTGAGGGAAGGTTCACACAACATTAGCCTGGTTTCCATACAAAGTTATGGAAACTAATGCTGCGTTCCAGGCAGGTTTTTGAGCCCGTACATTACAACTTCAAACCATGACTCACGACTTTGTAGCATTCCAGGCAAGTCATGCCAAACTGCCTGAGCGCATTTATTATTATTATATTTTTATTAATTTGATTGCAACTTTGCAAAGTCAATTTTACCATCGTGTACCACTTGCATGAACACCGCACCCGTAGATGTTTCGCAGGTTATGTGACGCCAGAACTATACATTTATACAGTTGTTCCTGGTCCACTTAGCGTTCACACTGGCATTTTAACAGCGAACCTAAAGATACCAAACCTAAAGGCTTCACTGGCGTTGCTTGCAGCAGAAGTTGAAAACTGTTTACATTTTCAAGCACCAACATAGGCATCAGCCTTGCAAATATACTAGTACAGGCACTAGCCAATCATGTTTGTGCTGGATGTGATTGGCTTACGTTACTTTGACGGTCACATCAGCACCAAGCTTCAGACATGCCCTTCATCAAGCGTCAACGCTGACACCGTGTGATTGTACATTAGTTCGTCTTCAGAGCACAAATTAAGATATTTTTGATGAATAATTGCGGAAGACATGATTTGGAGGAGAAGAATTGTTGAATAAACTTATTTTTGTTTTCTTTGCACACAAAGTATTCTTGTAGCTTTGTAAAATTACGGTTGAACCACTGATGTCACATTGTCCATTTTAACAATGTTCTTACTACCTTTCTGGGCCTATTTCACTTGTCTATGCACTCAGGGTCAGAAAGCTTTTGGATTTCATCAAAAATATCTTAGGGTGTGTGCACACATGTCATGTTTGGTTCAATTAAAATGATCTCTGGTGCGATTGCTCTGTTAGTGCGGTTCATTTGAGGAAGTGTGAACACAGCCATCCGAACCCTGGTGTGCACCAAACAAGCAGACTGAGACTGCTAAAAAGATGACTCTCGGTCCTCTTCCAAACAAACTCTGGTGTGATTTGAATGAAATATGAACACGACACGAACCAAAAACAGAAAGTAATGAAGAGATGCGACGCTATGTG
The DNA here is from genome assembly GCF_049309525.1 of Garra rufa. Lineage (NCBI taxonomy): Eukaryota > Metazoa > Chordata > Actinopteri > Cypriniformes > Cyprinidae > Garra > Garra rufa. Next base: position 38,087,819 of record NC_133383.1, read on the forward strand.
AAATGTTTTCACAAAGAGAATGTATGTGTATCCAAAACAAAACGAGTAGACGGCAAATGTGGAGCAACGAGGAGGTAAAGTGCCTATTTATGAGCTCTTTGTGAGTTTGCAGGTGGTGAAAATAAAATCATATGCACACAATAATGAACGCGCTTAGTCAAGCAAACTGTATTAGGTGTATTCAACTTAAAGTTGCTTTAAGTCGAACACGCCTTTTCTGTTTGTTTGGAGTGTTTGGTGAGTTCTGTCATGAAATATACGTCATTCAACCCGACCGATCAGGTTGTGAACGTATCACTATGCCTTTAGGTTCGGTATCTTTAGGTTCGCTGTCAAAAATACCAGTGTGAACGCAAAGCGGACCAGAACCAAATGTATCACTTTCCTTTTTGGTCCAGGACCAAATAAACCGAACTACAAGTGTGAACACATCCTTAATTTGTGTTCCAAAGATGAACAAAAGTCTTGCGGGTTTGAAGCAACATGAGGTTGAGAAATTAATGACAGATTTTTAATTTTTGGGTGAACTATCCCATTAAGTCCACTTATTTTTTTTAAATCTGAACTACTTTCATCTAGAACGCTGTGTCAACTGTGGGAGACGCTGCAAAAGATGCAAGACATGAGCACAACAGTCAAGCATGTCCGTCTAATGCATGTTTACATAGAAAAACAACTAAAAAGCAGCAGCAGAATTCAAAAACGCATTCTTTGTAAGCGGCCTCTAAGAGAAATATGCTAGTATGCTGTTTTGAATTCAGTGACAGTCTTTGAAAAGGCCCTGGTGACTCATTGTGTTTACCATTTACTTATAAAAAAATCTGTTTGGAGATATATTGATTTAATATTTATCTTCATTTTCTGCATATAAATAAATGGGAATATGAACTATGGAAACTGGGATGCATTTTCCCCGATAGTAAAGCACGGCCACATTATTTAACAAATTTTAAAATATAACTTTAATTATTTAAGGTGCCATAGAATGGAAAACTGTTTACCTTGGCATAGTTGAACAATAACAGTTTTGTACAAGGACATGACATACCGTGAGTCTCAAACACCATCGTTTCCTCCTTCTTATATAAATCTGGTGTTTGCAAAAGACCACTGAAAAATAGGCTAATCCTAACATAACGGTGACTATTACGTGAGATCATTAATAATTACGCCCTCAACATTTGCATCGCCCAATCATCAGAAGTTCTGCAGGTATGCTATTGTGAACAAAACAAAGCGAGGACAATAGCAAAAATAGCAGATCACGGGAATAAATGTTATGTTCCAGGTTGTGCAGGAGATGTTAAGTGCAGGGAATGGTTGGTGTCTGTAACTCAAAAGGCAAGGAAAACAAATAAGGCGATCTAATAAAATAAGGCGAGCCACTGAAGGGACATGGTTGGCTTAATGCTAGCGGTAGCCTTTTACATTGCAGTCCATAAGATTTCACTTACCACATAAATCGAGAGCTGGAGAGATGACTGCGATTGATTTACAGATCCTGAGCATCACTAACAAGCATCTAAACTTATGTGGTAAGTTCTGCCGCTGTAGTATAACGTTACACAGAGCACATGCGATCACAAAAGTGAAGGTAAAATGCTCGTGCATTCAAAATGGCAATTTAAATGAACCACACATTAAAAGCGGCTCGAGCTCCGTGATTAAATACTTTCCTCAATGTGCCAGCTACTGAAATGAGCCGCTCTGTGAAACAGCCAATCAGAGCAGAGCTCCTCATTATTATTCATGAACCTTCCAAATAAGGTAATAACAGACCACTTTATTCTAGGGACAAATCCTAGGGTTGTAAATGGACCTGTAAAACAGTTTCTGGAGATTTTTTGCCCTTTTCTATGCCATATACCTTCTATCAGAGAACAATTTAAAATATTGTAGCAATGCATTCAATGGCACCTTTAATAAAGCCTTCTAATTTGACTTTATGTGCTTGAACATTCTTCAAAGTATCTTCTTTTGTGTTCAGAAGATGAAAGTCATACAGGTTTGGAACAACTTGAGGGTGAGGATATAATGAACAATCCCTCCAAGTTCCCAGTTAGGCATGAAATTACCATAATGTAGAAATAAATAATGTAATTGGTCTATTCAGTCTTAGCTAGCTAGATAGTTTCCTAGTTTTATTTTGGCATGTCATTGCTCGTGCACTTGCGTTATACTAGTAAGCTGATTGCTGATTAAAGCCGTATAGTCAGTAATGGAAACATTCCACATTATGGAGACTTGCTCGTCTAGCTGTTTAGATTTTTTCAATTTAACAAAGTGTTCTAAGTTTGACACGCTACATTGTCATCAAAACCATTAAATATAATCTAAACCCTGTCATCAACTCTTTTAATTATAATGTTAGCAGTTTTGTTGCATCCCTGTTGTGAGATGAAGGACAGAAAGGGTTGTGTGTAAAAGTAGGTGTGTGTGTGTGTGTGTGTGTGTGTGTGTGTGTTTTCCAGCTTCATTGTCTATGATATCTATTATTGAGATGGGCCCCCCTCGTCAGTAACCGGATACGACTGGACAAACACAGCTAACAGAACATTCCAATTAACTAGCGCTGCTGAAAGAGCCGCCGACTTACTCTGTGTGACACTGAACGCAAACAACAGATAATACGGTACAAATGGAAAAGTAGAAGAAAGGAAAAGAGGGCTGTATAAAAGGCAACAAGTGTACCATACAAGTTCACAGGAAAACGGTTACCATGGTAGATTTTTAAGGGGTCGGAAACTGGCAGGAGAGGAGAATTTCACCTCAAGTAAAATTAACATCAAACCAGCAGTGATATTTCAACATGTCTGCATTTGCCACAACATGTTGGGTCTGACACATCTGGTGAAAATTGTCTGAGATTGTTTTCAAGACAACCAGCCAGATCCAGAGTTCTAATTCAATTAATAATTTCTTTCTCTCTCAAATGCAGCTGGACAAACAGAAACAAGAAATCACACAGCTCTGTACTTCAAGGATGCAGGTGAGTTAAGATTGTTTTGGTGGTTCACAGACACTCCTACACACCAAAAACCTCCCAAAATCTGCCTTTCGATACCCTCAGGAGGGCAGTGAAAGCCCTCCAGGAGGGAGGAAGAGAGAGAAGGAGAGTTTGGGTTGGGTGATACAGGCTGAAATGTATCAAAAAGAGTCCTTGGACTCAAACTACAGGCTCTTTGTTTGGTTTTCTCTGTTGTGTGGATAGTTGAGGGACTGATATCCATCTAGTCTACATTCACACCTCAGATGCTGTCAGAACTGACAGAAAACAGGAAAGTTAATCAACACCAGCTAATGAGTATGCACTTCCTGCTCAGCGTTCTTCATGCTTTTGCACTTTTTGCCATGTTTTGTGAGAAACCTGCCAAAATTGTTTATTTAACAGCAAAACTGAAAGAAGTAAAGGGGTCATCCACAAGTTCATATGATTATTTAGGGTCTTAATGAAAAGTCTCTAATATACTTTTATTAAAAATTCTCAATAGTAGTGTAAAAAGCACCCTTTAACCTTGCCAAAACCAGCTCTGCAAAATATCAGCTAATTTTATCGCATGGGCCCTTTAAATGCAAATGAGCTCTACTCGCCCCGCCCCTCTCTGCTGAGGGATTACGGGCTGTAATGTTTACTTTACCCACATTTAGCCTCATTTAGCCGCGTTTATCGGCAAAACCTGCCAACAAGCACATTATTAAGAAAGGCCAAATTGCAAAGATGCACTCACCTCTGCTGTGGGTGAAGCTGCATCACTTATGATTCACACAAACATAGACACATATGTAGATCGGGATCTGCACTTTCCTTTAAAAAACTAAAGTAATGTTAATCCTCTGCCTCTTCAGCGGCTCAGATGTCAGTAGTAAATGACTACTGTTATGTTCATTATTACATCCAACAACAAAACACCTCAATCGCTCAATTAGAGTCTTCCTCTGCACCTGAGTCACACAATGGCAATCGTATTTGGACTGTTTAGGCTCGGTGAGGGCTATTAAATTTCATCAATTGGTTTAAAGACTAAAAAGGGTTTAAGCATAAAAACAATTTGTGTAATGCTGCATTAAATTAAAATATATATATTTAAAAATGTTCTGTTTAATTTAAAGGTGCAATAGAATGCATTGAAACAATATTTTAAATTGTTCTCTGATATCTACATTGAAGGTATATGGCATAGGAAAGGGCAAAAATTCTCCAGAAACGGTTTTACAAGTCCATTTACAACCCTAGGGTTTGTCCCCAGAATGAATTCTCTGTTACTGCCTTATTTGGAAGGTTCATGAATATTAATGAGGGGCTCAGCTCTGATTGGCTGTTTCACAGAGCTGCTCATCTCAATTGCTCACACATGGAGGAAATATATATTTAATTACGGAGCTATAGTCGCTTTTAATATGCGGTAACTATTAACGATCGGGACTATTGTGTAATAGTCGGTGTTATGTTGGAATTGACCTATTTTTCAGTGGTCTTTTGCAAACACCAGATTTATATAAGGAGGAAATGGTGGTGTTTGAGACTCATGGTATGTCATGTCCATGTACAAAACTGTTATTATTTAGCTATGCCAAGGTAAATACAGTTTCCCATTCTATGGCACCTTTAATAGCATTTTTGTTTTTCTAAACAAAATAATAAATATCATACATTTTCCCTAATTTACAGAAGACACCTACTAAAATGTCATTTAGTGTAACAACTTTGTCAGACATATTTTTCAAATTTCATATTTCTAACAAAAATCTATTTATGGCATATTAAAAGGCAAAATTCTTTCACCCCAAATACTAATTAGTTGTAATTCTACTTTTTTTTTTTAATTTTCCACTATCCTAGGTTTTGCCCATTTATCATTAAGATTTTTTTTTACTTTTTATTAAAAAAAAAGTAATATGCTACCTTATTCTTTTATATATTTTAAGATGCACAAGTCAGTATAAGCATGTTGTTTGAATTTTGACATAATATGTTACACTGAATGACAATGCAACATTATTTCAACCAAATTGTATGCTCCAAAAACTTATTTGAAATCTTAAAAGTAAACTTTCTAAATTTATTTTGACATGGACATCATGACGTCTTTGACCCAATTACAAAGAAACAAGTTGTTAAAGAGTTGTTTAGAGTTAAATAAGTAATTTTTAAGTAGAAAAACTGAAATAGTACTTTCTTCTACTCCAATAATCTTGGCAAAAAATGTTTTACATTGTATTTGCACGCATTTCGGTAATGAGAAACTGAAGGCCTTAATTGTCATGAAAACAATGTCAGGCTTAATTTTCTTGATGCCAACGCGACCTGGTTCTGTTTTGTGAGATTCACCTAAAACGAGTCAAACTCGGCTCTAACCTTGGCTCTCGCTATCAAAAACAAAACAGAACGGATAACAGCAAGACAAAAAAGAAAGAGGAACTGCAAACTCATGTTACTGTGGGGAGGGCCAGACCAGTGTCCATTTCCCTTTAATATTGTAAGGAGGTAATAAAGAGGAGAGAACTGAAACCAGCCCAGCTGACAGTGAGGCCAGATAGGAGCAGCCATATGATCCCATCAAACCCAGCCTGCCTTTTACCTGAGCTGCAGCGTCTGTGGGGGAGAACGCAGAAACCAGAACGCTGAGATGTTCTGTCAGCCCGGCTTTATAAACTGACCCTGACGCTGGAGCATGTCAACATGAATTCACTGCAACTAGAGAACCTACGCTCAGAAACATATACAGCTATATGTTATACAGAGACATACGCTGCAAATAAGAGAGAGCATTGCATCTTTTTTTGGACATGTTAAGAGACTCGGATGTTCTGTCACTGTTAAGTTGAACTGAAAGCTGCATATCCTCTAATAATGCTGAACTAACATAGATTAAAAAAACATTTACTCACCCACATGTAGTTGGTTGTTTTTTTCCAAGTCATTGGGGGTGCAAACAGCATTGTACCCTACTGACTTTAAAGGGTTAGTTCAACCAAAAATGACAATTCTGTCATAATTACTCACTGTCATTATTCATCTTTGGAGCACATATTAAGATATTTTTTAATGAAATTCGAGAGCTTTTCTGTGCATAGACAGCAACACATCTAGCACACTCGTGGCTCAGAAAGGTAGTAAGGACATTGTTAAAATAGTCAATGTGATGTAAGTGTTTCAACCGTAATTTTATGAAGCTACGGGAATACTTTTTGAGTGCAAAGAAAACAAAAATAACAACTTTAGTCAATTTTCTCTTCCATGTCAGTCTTCGTTGCTTGTTCAGGAGAGTTTCACAATGCAGAAGTGTGTCTATGCAGGGTTAGAAAGCTCTCAGACATAATCAAAAATATCTTAATTTGTGTTTTAAAGATGAACGAAGGTCTTACAGATTTGGAACGACATGAGGGTGAGTAATTAATGACAGGATTTTCATTTTTGGGTGAACAAACCCCTACTTTTACGGGGGGGGATTTATACATTATTTGAAAGCTGAATAAATAAGCTTTCCATTGATGTATGGTTTGTTAGGATAGGACAACATTTGGTCGAGATACAATTATTTGAAAATCTTGAATCTGAGGGTGCCAGAAATCTAAATATTGAGGAAATTGCCTTTAAAGTTGAACAAATGAAGTTCGTAGTAATGCAAATTTCTAATTTTTTTTCTAATCAAAAATTAAGTTTCGAAACAGTTACGGTAGGAAATTTACGAAATATCTTCATGGAACATGATCTGTACTTAACATCCTAATGATTTTTCGATCATTTTGTATTTTTGGCTATTGCTAAAATTATACTTGTGCTTGTGGTCCAGGGTCACAAATCGATTTAAGGTAAGGAATACACTCTTAAAAATAAAGGTTCTTTATTGGCATCAATGGTTCCATGAAGAACTTTGAACATCCATGAATACCTTTAAATGCAGAAAATGTTCTTTAAAGTCAAAAAAGGTTCTTTAGTTTTTTTAAAATGTACTTCAAAATGGTTCTTTTAGAAACTGTTCACTGAAAGGTTCTTTGGAGAACCAAAAATGGTTCTTCCATGGCATCACTGCTTTTATTTTTAAGAGTGTATCATAGAGACTTGGTTTTTTTTTTTGAGCAAACACTTTGTCTCCATCCTAGAACTCCCTATTGGGTTATTCACACAGAACTGTCCTATGGCTCACATTTTTAAATGCAAAAAGACAAGATGCAAGACAGTGGAATGAAAAAATGTAATATTTTTTAACCTCTTTGAACTTGAGTGTCACGTTTATAGATTGGTGTGTTGCAAAAGATACAAGAGTTCAATGATCAAATACATCCGTCTCATATGGAAGCCTATTTCTGCCATTGAAAACAAAGAATTTCTTATAATTCTGACTTTATATTTGATATGAACATATTTATATATGTTCTGTAATTTTTTCTTCTAAATTCCGTGTTTACATCTATGTTCACAATTCGTTTTTTCTGTTTTCATAAAAAAAACTGGGATTCACTTCTGACTTTTCTCATTGCAACTGTGACTTTGTCTTGCAATTCTTATTTTATTTTATTTCTTTTAGAATTGTGAAATAAAAAGTCATAATTACCTTAAATTACCTAAAATTTTTACCCCATGGCAGAAACAGGCTTCCACAATCTAGCACAGGGGTGCCCAATCTCGTTCCTGGAGATCTTCCTACCTGCAGAATTTTGATCCACCCTTATCAAACACCTGTGTGCAATTATCAAATGCTCCCGTTGATATTAACTAGCTGGTTTAGCTGTGTTTAATCAGGGCTGGAGATGAACTTTGCAGGAAGGCACTGTACACTCTTAAAAATAAAGGTGCTTTAAAAGGTTCTTCACAGCGATGCCATAGAAGAACCATTTTTGGTTCCACAAAGAACCATTCAGTCAAAGGTTCTTTAAAGAACCATCTCTTTCTTACCTTTTTATAATCTGAAGAGCCTTCTTTTGCCACAAAGAACCTTTTGTGAAACAGAAAAGTTCTTCAGATGTTAAAGGTTCCTTATGGAACCATTTAGACAAAAAAAAAAAAGGTCCTTCTATGGCATCATGAAGCACCTTTATTTTGAAGAGTGTAGACCTTCAGGAACAGGATTGGGCACCACTGGTCTGGAAAAGCTCTAGAACAGCATAGTGCCATGCTAAAACAACTCAAAACATCTTAATAACCACAAGGCAACAACTTGACAACCAGCCAGAACACGCTACACTGTAAAAACATTTTTCTTATGTATGTTTCACAAAGAAATACTATTTTAGTCTTTCTACATAAAAATGTCACATTAAACTCAATGTTACTTTTTGTTATTTAGTAATTATTTGTAAAATAGTACTGTGGTGGCAACTTTTGCCAGGGTGGTTTTAGCTGGTTTTAGAGGGGTTTTGGCCACTTTCCCAGCTAAAACCAGCTATTTCCAGCTTAAACATGCGAAGACCAGCCAACCAGCCTAGGTTGGTTTTAGCTGTTTTTTTCAGCAGGGAAAGTAGCTACAGTGCCCTCCACTAATATTGGGACCCTTAGTAAATATGATCAAAGATGACTGTGGAAATAAAATAAATTTAAAAAATTTTAGCACACCAGGGTGGCTAGGAGTAAAAAATTGTCCAGCCATGACTTTCTGTTCCACAGGATTATAAATATGAGGAACACAAAAGCCAAATTCCCTTGATCATCCATCACAAGGAGTAAAACCAAAGAATGTAGTTCTGATGTGCAGAAAAAGTTTGTTGAGCTTCACAAAAAAAGAAATTGGCTGTGAGAAAAGAGCTAAAGCATTGAAAATCCCCATTCCCACCATCAGGGCAATAATTAAGAAGTTCCAATCAACGAAAGATGTTACAAATCTGCCTGGAAGAGTACATGTGTCCATATCATCCTAATGCACAATAAGGAGGAGAGTTTGAGTGGCCAAAGACTCTCCAAGGATCACAGTTGGAGAATTGCAGAGAATTGTTGAGTCTTGGGATCATAAACCCTAAAATAAGATGATCAAACAGCCCCTACATCACCACATGTTGTTCCAGAGGGTTTCAAGTAAAATCCTCCTGGCTCACCCAAAAACAAACTCCAGGATATTCACTTGTCAGACAAACAGGACTGGCTTTTATGGTCAGATGAAACTAAAAATGAGCTTTTTGGCAGCTAACCCTCCAGATGGTTTTGGTGCAGACAGGGATAAAAAAGTACCCCATGTCCACGGTTAAAAATACTGCTGGGTCTTTAATTTTGTGGACCTATTTTTCTGTCAGAGGTCCTGGACATCTTGTTTAGATACATGGCTTCATGGATTCTATCAAATACCAGCAAATATAAAATCAAAACCTGACTGCCTCTGTTGGGAATCTTATAATGGGCCATGGTTGTATCTTCCATCAGGACCATGATCCAAAACTAACATTAAAATCAACACAAAACTGAGTCACTGAGAACAGAATGAAGCTTCTACCAGCCGTCCCAGTTCCCTGACCTGAACCCTGTATAGAAACTGAAGAGAAGAAGCACCAACATGAAGCTGGGAAGAGAGAGATTCTGGAGAATCTAGAGAGATTCTGTATGAAGAAATGGTTCTGATCTCTTGTCAGGTGTTCTCCAAACTCATTAGACATTGTTGGAGAAAACTCGCAAGACGTTGGAATAATTGGGTGCCAGTAATTGTGGCCAACGTGAACTAGAGAAAAACATTTATTTCATAATGAGATTTCACCCCTAGGTTCTATTGTTTTACTTCAATGACAGGTTAGAATTTTGTGAATTTTTGGAATGAAAGATCAAGAGGATAAATTATGCAGATTTATTTTCACATCCACTTTTGCTTATATTTACCAAGGGTGCCAATATTAGTGGAGGGCACTGTATATGTAAACATCTAATGTCTAAAAACCCCTAAAGTAAATGTTTTTGTTTCACTAAAACATCTACAAGCTAGCCAGCTGAGCTAACTAACAAACATAAAAAAAAATAACATTGCAAGTGTTGAATCAAATCAGTAAAAGTCAAAGATTTTGATCCAGCAACGAAAGCTTCCCTCACAGGGCGGGAGAGGAACACGGGGTTGAAGCGACGTGGGAGCCAGGTTCATCCGGGCCACCGCATAGTTCTCATTCCTCACAGATGAGAAGTGAGGTGAGGAAGAAGGGGGAGATCTTTGGGTGAAACACAGGAGTACAGTAGAACAATAGCCCTCTCTGCCCGTCTCCCAGCCCTGCTAGCCAAAACACAGGCCGCCAGTGGAGACCAGAATGCCAACAGAGAGCTAACAATACTCAGCAGTCAAAATACTGGAAGCTCTACGGTAACAGAGCAACATCCATGGTGTCTGATGTGAATAGAGACACTTAAAGTTCAAAGTATACATAGTTTTTTTGCGTATGATAGGGTATGTGTACAGTTCATTCCGTGTAATGCTGCATTCATGCCATGTCCTAATTATTGTAATTTTGAAATGACAACACGTTATGTTCTACTTGAAGCTGTTCGCACCCTTGGACTTGGAACTATGGCACATATCGCTTATGAATCTGAGGTGGTCACGTGTTATAAGTTGTAGCTCTCCGAAAAGTCCCAGTTCAAAAGTTGTAATTACAAATTCTAAGAGGATGTGAATGCTTTTTACAAGTTGTTATCCCATAATCACGGTAATTACGATATGGCGTGAACGCACCTTAAATTTCACCATTAGCAAACTGATTTTTCACATACTCTGCACGCTTAGCTCACACATATGGCTTGAATTTTTTTTTGCAGTAATTACTTTGTCCACAAGGTGGCAACACTGGCGCGGGCTGTTGTTTCAAAATTAAAAATAAAATAAATGAAAGATACTTAACAAATACTACTGGAGACGCAACAACAACAGATGCTTGAGTTGACAAGTGTCTGGTGGGTGCACATAAGCAAAGCGAATATTCGACACTCGCGTTACTCACTGTAGATGATTCGCAGGATTTTTTGCAACACTTGCATGTGCTTTCCTACATTTTCCGAAAGAACCAGATGTTTCAATAAGCTCTTTGCTGACTGACTTGCACAAAAATGTGTTATGCAAATTTTTCGCTTGATTTGAAATTTGTTTTGCATCTGTTTGCTTTTATATGTAATCTACTCGCTTTTGGTGGGCACAGGGTATAAGAGATGCACACAACCGAGTAAAATGACATTTTTATCAGTCATAACTTGCATAGACACTGGACAAAGATGAATTTTTCTAGTGCGTAAATGTTAAATTGCATTATATAAACCCGAGTTATGAGGTCAGAAGAGATAAAAACAAATAATTCTGAGAAATAAAGTCACAAAGAATTTAAAGCATGCGGTTCTGACTTTATAACATGCAATTGTGAGATTTAAACAGATTTGCGACTTTTTTACGTTGCCAAAAAAAGTTATCTCTGAATTTTGAATTTATTTATTTCTGCAATTGTGAGTTTATATCATGCAATTCTAAGAAAAAAGTTAGAATTGTGAGTTTATATCTTGCAATTCTGACTTTAGAATTCATAATTCTGACTTAACTCACAATTGTGAGTTTATATCGTGCAATTCTACGAGAAAAATTAGAATTGTGAGTTTTTATCTTACAATTCTGACTTTAGAACTCATAATTCTGACTTTATCTCACAATTCTGACTTTAGAACTCATAATTCTGACTTAACTCGCAATTGTGAGTTTATATCGTGCAATTCTACGAAAAAAATTAGAATTGTGAGTTTATATCTTGCAATTCTGACTTTAGAACTCATAATTCTGACTTAATAACTCACAATTGCGAGTTTATATCTCACAATTCTGACTTAACTCGCAATTGTGAGTTTATATCGTGCAATTCTACGAAAAAAATTTGAATTGTGAATTTATATCTTACAATTCTGACTTTATAACTCGCAATTGTGATTTATATTGTGCAAATCTAAGAAAAAAGTTATAATTGTGAGTTTATATCTTGCAATTCTGACTTTATAACTCGCAATTGTGAGTTTATATCGTGCAATTCTACGAAAAAAATTTGAATTGTGAATTTATATCTTACAATTCTGACTTTATAACTCGCAATTGTGATTTATATTGTGCAAATCTACGAAAAAAGTTATAATTGTGAGTTTATATCTTGCAATTCTGACTTTATAACTCGCAATTGTGAGTTTATATCGTGCAATTCTAAGAAAAAAGTTATAATTGTGAGTTTATATCTTGCAATTCTGACTTTATAACTCAAAATTGTGAGTTTGTAACTCATAATTCTGACTTTATAACTCGCAATTGCGAGAAAAATCAGTGGCTTCCATACAACACACATACCTATAATTCTGTAGATATGAATAATGCAGCAAATTACATGCAGGAAATTTATGTTTATTATTTACAGACACTTATGATTTTCATCTGGTGGTTGAAAAACATTTAAATTATCCTCAGTCTTTTCTAGAGACCAGAATATCATAGAGACTTAGGGATGCATTCTTTTGATGGTCAGAAGAAAACCCACTAGCAATGCGTTAGTAATTACCCACAACACAGCTTTAGATAGTTTTCACCACCAGTTATTTTGACGTGGTTTGCATTAAGTAAAACTATGACGTTAAAAAGCAAAATTCAGTATACATCTCATTGATGATGCACACTTTGTACAGGCAAGCAGATAAACCCAGAATATAAACCCAACATGTTTTGCAGTGTGATTTAGTGATTGAAATATTGCAGCGATTGCTTAATATGGGTCCAAACTTGCATTTTGTTCGCATATAATTGTTTTTGAGAGCTTGGAAGCAGATGGAAAATTGACAGGCGTGTGCTGCAGTTCTATGGATGTTTTGCCCTCCAGGTCTTTGAGCCGGTCACTTGACTGAATGTATGAATTGCATAACAACAAACTTAAAACCATTCAGAACCGGTTACTTGCTATATAGATCCTGGCAACACTTTTGCATTTCGCCAGTGAGTTCTGCATGTCTATGAAACTCAAATGTCCTCCAGAAAATGTAAAAATCGAGTTACTTTTGAAAATACTTCCACAACTGGGCCAACAGAAGGCCTGCGAGCTCATAACTGCTGACAAGGAAGAATGGCATCTGCTGAAATAGCAAAAACGCTGGCGAATTTACTCTACAGGATCAATGATGAAGTAGCAATGAAAAGTTTTTCATAATACCTTCAAGGTCTGACTTTGCAGGTATTACAAAATGTACAAATACAGACGGACTCTGCCAATGGAAACTGATTTTACAGCGTATAAAAAAACTATTTGTGAGTACTATTTGGGAGTATGAAGTGTAAAAGAAATAACCGGATTTTCTAGTCATATGACCGTTGCATTCTTCTCAGAATTAACCCAACACAAAACGAAACGGTCACAAGAAAATGGGTGACAGAGGGGAGAATAACATAATATTAAAACTATTACAAGCTAATGTGTAGATTTATATTTACATATGCTTGCAAATGGCTTTTTTTTATTCAGGTTATAAAGGTAAAAAAAAATCATTGCAGTCTTACTGGTCTGTTCAGTCAAGTCGACAGCCAATAATGTTGTGTCAATTGCTCTGCTGTTTTGTCAGAGAAAATTCAATGGTGTCAGCAAAGTGTTTTTGGAAGGATATTTGAAAGACTTCCAGTGACAGCATCTCTGGTTTAATAGCGTGTACTCTTGGCGAGAGGAAAAAAGGGGCAGTAGCTCTAGAGTGCTGCCAAAAATGGAGAAAAACTAGGCATTTGGGATTTTCCCACCATCATTTAAGGGAGCTCAGTGCTTGGAAAAAATGAGAGTACCATCCTCCGCTATTGAGTTTTTTTTTATCAACAGGCTGAGTCATGTTTTGACAATACATGCTTTCTTTTTTTCATACTACATGCTTATGAATAATGGGATACTGGCAAAGTTATTGAACATATGGGCATATGACATTTTGCATGAGTTTTACAAGTCTGAAACATCAGTGGAAAGCTCAGTGAGTTGGGCGAACCTGTTTGAGGCTTCAGACATGATGCTCTGGTTAACCAAACGGCATCTGTTGTGCCTGAGTTTGGCAGACTGGTAGGGATTTGCGCTGGGGGAGACGGGGGTGTGTCTGGCGTGGCCAACCCCTCTAAATCTACTCCCTGTAATTTACTCTGGGCTGTGTTTGCCACATACTTCACTTCTGATTCACTCCCCAAACATCCCTTCAGTTAGAAGAAACAACTTTTACTATATACGGAATAGCATGCTACCAATCTATCACAGTATTTCTGCAGTATGCACTACATTTGTACGACTAATCAACTTAACCTTCCATTTCCAGAGTTAAACCATAAAATAAACCACAATGTTAAAAATCTCTTTACTGACTCTTTAAATGTTGATGTTCTGATCAAATATAAAGTTAGTTCACCCGAAAATTTAAATTAGATCATTATTTACTAACATTCTATCAGACGAATCCAATTGGAGTTATATTAAAATTTATCTGGGAACTTCCAAGCTTTATAATGGCATAGACTGTTATTTCTCCTCATCAGTCCAAAATAAGTCCAATAAAGTTCATCCATCCATAACAAAAACTAATACAGTTCTAATTTCAACATTATTTCTTCTTTAGACATTGTTCTTTATAGAAAATAAGTATCAGCTATACAGGTCCTTTTCAAAAAATTAGCATATTGTGATAAAGTTCATTATTTTCTGTAATGTACTGATAAACATTAGACTTTCATATATTTTAGATTCATTACTACACAACTGAAGTAGTTCAAGCCTTTTATTGTTTTAATATTGATGATTTTGGCATACAGCTCATGAAAACCCAAAATTCCTATCTCAAAAAATTAGCATATCACGAAAAGGTTCTCTATACGAGCTATTAACCTAATCATCTGAATCAACTAATTAACTCTAAACACCTGCAAAAGATTCCTGAGGCTTTTAAAAACTCCCAGCCTGGTTCATTACTCAAAACCGCAATCATGGGTAAGACTGCCGACCTGACTGCTGTCCAGAAGGCCATCATTGACACCCTCAAGCAAGAGGGTAGGACACAGAAAGAAATTTCTGAACGAATAGGCTGTTCCCAGAGTGCTGTATCAAGGCACCTCAGTGGGAAGTCTGTGGGAAGGAAAAAGTGTGGCAGAAAACGCTGCACAATGAGAAGAGGTGAGCGGACCCTGAGGAAGATTGTGGAGAAGGACCGATTCCAGACCTTGGGGGACCTGCGGAAGCAGTGGACTGAGTCTGGAGTAGAAACATCCAGAGCCACCGTGTACAGGCGCCAGGTCAAGCCACTTTTGAACCAGAAACAGCGGCAGAAGCGCCTGACCTGGGCTACAGAGAAGCAGCACTGGACTGTTGCTCAGTGGTCCAAAGTACTTTTTTTGGATGAAAGCAAATTTTGCATGTCATTCGGAAATCAAGGTGCCAGAGTCTGGAGGAAGACAGGGTAGAGGGAAATGCCAAAATGCCTGAAGTCCAGTGTCAAGTACCCACAGTCAGTGATGGTCTGGGGTGCTATGTCAGCTGCTGGTGTTGGTCCACTGCGTTTTATCAAGGGCAGGGTCAATGCAGCTAGCTATCAGGAGATTTTGGAGCACTTCATGCTTCCATCTGCTGAAAAGCTTTATGGAGATGAAGATTTCATTTTTCAGCACGACCTGGCACCTGCTCACAGTGCCAAAACCACTGGTAAATGGTTTACTGACCATGGTATTACTGTGCTCAATTGGCCTGCCAACTCTCCTGACCTGAACCCCATAGAGAATCTGTGGGATATTGTGAAGAGAAAGTTGAGAGACGCAAGACCCAACACTCTGGATGAGCTTAAGGCCGCTATCGAAGCATCCTGGGCCTCCATAACACCTCAGCAGTGCCACAGGCTGATTGCCTCCATGCCACGCCGCATTGAAGCAGTCATTTCTGCAAAAGGATTCCCGACCAAGTATTGAGTGCATAACTGAACATAATTATTTGAAGGTTGACTTTTTTTGTATTAAAAACACTTTTCTTTTATTGGTCGGATGAAATATGCTAATTTTTTTAGATAGGAATTTTGGGTTTTCATGAGCTGTATGCCAAAATCATCAATATTAAAACAATAAAAGGCTTGAACTACTTCAGTTGTGTGTAATGAATCTAAAATATATGAAAGTCTAATGTTTATCAGTACATTACAGAAAATAATGAACTTTATCACAATATGCTAATTTTTTGAGAAGGACCTGTATACAAAGTGACCGACATTTGGTTTTCAACCACTGAAAATAGGTAACATTTATCAATCTGGACATGGAGCCTCATTGAGATCCCCATATCTCTGGGACTGAATGAAAATTAAGATTCCAAAAGAAAAGTTTATGAAGAACCAGAATCTAAAATCACATTGCAATATCTTAAATACTTCTTGAGCTATAGGCACGCAAACATTGCTAAAAGAATATTTATGGCACTCAGACTGGTATGTTCAATGCAGTTGTTTTGACAGAAAGAAACATCTCTAGTTTTAAAATTATTTGTTCTTCAGACATTCCTCTTTAAAAAGAAGAATCATATTTTTTCAAACTGAGCCACATTTGGTTTTGACCACTGAAAATGTGTACATTTTTATGATTTACTCCATGTTTAAATTTCACTCTAGAACCAAATCTCATAGGGCATTAAAACCAAAGATGCCAAAAGGGACGTTTGTTAAAACCCAAAATCTAAAAGGGCATACGGGTATCGTAAATACTTCTTGAGTTACAGGCATGCAAACTTTGGAGAAAAACTGAAAATGTAGTCCATCAGGCCATACAAGATGTATGAGTTTTCTCATATGAACAGATTTGGAGAAATGTAGCATTACATTACTTGCTCACAAATGGTTCCACTGTAGTAAATGGGTGCCGTCAGAATGAGAATCCAAATAGCTGATAAAAACATCAATTAAAGTCTTGTGAAGTGAAAATCTGCTTGTTTAAAATGTGTTAATGATAGATTTGTTTTCACAAACATTCAGCTTTTGTCTTCATAAGATGTTAACTGATTGATTGGAGTGGTGTGGATTACTTGTGGATTATTGTGATGTTTTTATCAGCTGACTATGAAATGATAAGCAAGAGATATAACGCTAAATTTCTCCAAACCTGTTCTAAAACATCAATTAAACACAAATGTCTAATGTTATTTCAAAATTGTTCACAAATGCATTCTTAAATAATTCGCTATTATGAATTTAACATGCAAATGTACTCAAGAATGGCTTTACAAATGGCAGTCATAAAAAGTTTTTTTAATGAGACCTATAGCCTATAGCCAGGCAATGATGGTTTCTCACCATCAGTGAAAAATCGCCATTCATCTCATAACACAGAACAGCACAGATGGAAATAGAAGCTATTCTTTCTTTATGCTTTGAGAGTGGCTTTTAACTGTTGAACGAACTGGTTAAATAAATGCACTACGGTGAGAAGCCTGTGTAATTTGGACTGCATAGAAGCGGTAATGCCTTAAACCTCGACACTAGGTGAAAATGCATTACTTTCATAAGCGTTCCCAACATTAACACCGAGCTGATGGTTTTCATCGCTATTTATTCACCTCATAATATATTAAACAGCTCTGCCAACTCTTATAAAGGCAACACGCTTGTTCACATACATCAGCTGCTTAGATAATGTAAAGTGCTTCACCTTTCACCTGAATCTGCAAACGCCGAAACACAGTCACATGATTGTCGTTTAGTTTTCCTAAACAAAAAAACACAGTGAAAGACACTTAAATGGGCAGGACTATCATTGGGATATTGCACCGCCCCATGGCACTGAGGCTCTGTGAGGGTGCACATATGAGAGGAAGATGATGAATGGCAGGAAGCCTGGGATTTTGCCAGACGTCAACAACATTTCTTGTTGTAATCCTTTAGGATGGATGGAAAGCATGATGTTCCATTACAAAGACTCAAACACCTCACCTGAGGAAAATGAGCATTATATGACTCATTTTAAAGGGATTGTTCACATTGATTCTAAATGCTGTGAACCACAATTGAAGATGTTTTGAGGAAAGTTCATGCTGTTCTTTTCTATACAAGCAGTCAAGCTGTGAAAAGGACAAAACAGCACCATATAAACACCATAAATGTGTCCAGATTTTCTGAAGCCATCTGATAGACTTTTATGAGAAACAGATCAAAATCAAATGGAAGCTCAAACGTTCTGACTTGACGGTCGAGAAGCAATGAGATTTGTTCCTGTGTGTCAAGTACGTACAATAAATTTTAAAAAAGTCTATTTCAAAACGTCACATGTAATTCAATGTGTTACTTGCAATTTCTCTGTAATCATTTGTGAGATTTACAAACTATTGCAAGTGAAAGTTGTTTCAAAGTAAATCCAACACCACTTTTTTGAGTTCATACTTGATGTGCTATTTGATCAATGTTTATATGTGAATAAAAGCTTAAATTAAATCTGTTTATCATCTTATATAAAACGATTGCATCTCAGAGGACGTGGATTAAACAGTTAGATACATATGGATTACTTTTATAACGTTTTTATGACTTTTTAAAACGTGAAAGTATTGGTTCTGTGGACTTTCAATGGAAAGACAGAAATCTCTCAGGTTTTATTAAAAATATGGGTTGAAAAGGAATGGGAATTTTGTGGGTTTGTGGGTTTTTTATGGGTTTGGAACAACATGAGGGTAAAATAGGGCTGTCACAATATCAGATTTTTCACCATTTCACAGATTATCGCAACCTCAAAAACAGTATATTGTGATTTCTATAGAAATTGAAATGTATACATCTTCTGAAAGCTGAATAAATAAGCTTTCCATTGATATTTGGATATTATTTGGATAAGATACAACAATTTGAAAATCTGAGCGGGCAAAAATATCTAAATATTGAGAAAATCATCTTTAAATTTGTCCAAATGAAGTTCTTAGCAATGCATATTACTAATTTTACTACGTTTTGATATATTTATGGTAAGACGTTTACAAAATATCTTCATGGAACATGATCTTTACTTAATATCCTAACGCTTAGGAAAAAAACAGATAATTGTGACCCATACAATGCATTTCAGTCATCATCAATCGGCCATGTTGGCGGCACTGAGCGTAAACAATGCCACTGAACTGAACAAAAGTTTGCTGATTATTGCTGCTGAAAATGGTCAATTATTGTCATGTTTTGGGCTGTACTAATCAGGTGCACCAAGAAAAACATTTGGAGTACTATAGACTGCCAAAAGTTATAACAAATCAAGAGTGCAATAAACTGCCTGAGGAACAAAAGGCGTTTGTGCGTTGGAAACCGAACCAGAATTTCCAGGGCAGGAATTTTGACAACATTGGTGTTTGTTCTCATTATTTCCAGTCAGGTAGGTGAAATATTAGACTTATATCTAATTAACTAATAACTAATTCTGCTCATACGTATCTTTACCACTTATTAACTTAAAATATTGTGCCCTTCCCCGTTTACTAAGTCCTTCTCTATATGATTTAGCAACTTCCACATGTTTTTTCTGTGGTTTAGACAGCATAAATTAGCAGAACAACGCGCAATCAATGCTGTTGTTTACATCCGAGTATCGCATCCTTCAAAATATCTTCCTTTGTGTTCCACAGAAGGAAAAATCATATCATATAAGTTCGGAGAAACAACAACAAGAAGTTTTTTGTTTATTAAACAATTTACAGTATGTTAAACGTATTCAAAAGCATGCTGGTTTGCATGTGGATGCTGCCATTATTCATGGTAACAAAATAAGGAACTCTCTGACAAAAGCCATTGTTGCTTGTCTCCACATTATTTATTCTCTATCAATCATTATAACGTATGAGTGCTATCATTTATGCGAGACCAAAGACAACCTTTGAATGAGCAAACTTGTGATAAAGCAAGTAACATTTCCCACTGCACATAAGCTGATGGGTCAAAGGGTCATGCTTAGTTGATGGCAGAGGGAACAAGGCATTTTTTACAATGCTAACAACAATGTGACGCATTCATATAATCAGGGATTGACTGGATGGTTAAAACTGGCTTTTCTGAGACAAATTGTTGAAGAATAAATAGCTTGATTACATTGTTTTAGAAGCAGAGCAAGTTATTACAATTGGATGAAAGATTATTAGGCTTAAATCCAAATATACTGGAATAACCAATATATCTTAAGCACTAAAAAGCATAGCTTTTCACAATAGAAATGTCAGGGAAGTGCCAAGAATGACACACATTGCGTAATCGCTCTCATGATCCTGTAGTGTACTGAAGGAAGTGCAATACATGAAAACAAGGAAGTACTGTACAGTCTCCAGCAACGCTGATCGACTTGGCCATATCGACAGCAACATTATGAACTACATTTATACAATAAAGAAAAAGTAAATGGTGTTTGCTATGCAAAAACCAATAGCAATAGTGATTCTTGTCTTATTATGAAACTGTGGTTCTTGACTTTTGTGCTTGGAGAAAACACTCATGAAAATCATTCCAAAGCTCCTTGCCAAGATTACAGAGAGTCGCAATAATTAGTTCCCTAAGCTAAACATAAAAGTCATTCTACTGACTTTTAGAAACACAAACATGGACGAGCTCAAATGGATGTGATCAAGTGCCGACAATTAGCTGAACATTAAGAAAGAACTGCTTGAAATGATGATAACAGCTAGTAAACGTCATACATTCTCAGATCAAACGGGGCCGTTTACAAAGGAAAGAAGCGGTGTAGTATGTGTGGAAGTGTGGGCAGTGTCCATATGGCAGACATGTGAGTGGGCGAAACATGTCGCCTTCCTACTGAAATCCTGAAAAAACCTTGGTCTATTTGAAATTCAGCACAGCTGAGAAACAATGGCACTGCATTTGAATCTGAACAGGCTGTAGGCGCTGAATATCTTATATTTTATATACCTGTGAAAATGTAAACATATGCACTCTGGGAGGTGGTTATAAATAGCAGCATTCAATATTAACACAAGATTATTTTTATAAAGCCTAAACAAACTATTAATGTCAAATTAATACATTTTAAATCAAAGCTCAGTTTTAGTTAAGACGGTATGAATGGCCGCATGCATAATGTCTCCTGCGATATTGCAAAAGGGTCAAATATAAAGAAAAGGGAAAGTTTTTATATATGTCAGTTTTGAGAAAGTTTTATTAATATATTACCAAAAAAAAGTAAGATGTTAAATGTAATAACTCTGGTGTAACCAAGTTAAAATACATTTTCCCTTTATCTTGAATACATGCAAAATCTTAATAAATTTCTTCCAAAATATTTTAAATACTTTGATTCATAAATATCACTTTTTGTGGGACCACATGGCATTTTACTATATTCTAAGATATAAATTGCTATTTTATACATGGTGGGTGAATAACTTGGCAAAATTTAATGGTCATAAAACCTGTAGTATCAATAATTATAATAATTAATAATAATTTATATAAATATATAACATTCATAAATAATAATCATTTAATAATTAGTGTTTCAATAAATTTGCATTAGAAATACAGACTTTATTAGTAATTTTCACTGTAAAAAAACACAATTTGTTGAGTCAACTTAATATAATTTGTTACCCTGCTGCCTTAATTTTAAGTACAGTCAACTTAAATAAGTTAAGTCGACTTGAAATGTTAAGTTGTACTAAGTGACAACTTAGAAATTTGAATTGGCTAAACTAAAAATTTGGTTTGTTAAACTCACAAGCTGGCTTTGTTCCCCAGCTGCTATAAATTTTTTTAAGTTGAATCGACCCAAATACCAAGTTGTCACTTAGTACAACTTAACATTTCAAGTTTTTTGAGTTGACTGAACTTAAAAATTTTAAGGCAGCCGGGTAACAAATTATTTTAAGTTGACTTAACAACTTGTTTTTGTTTCTGCATGCTGGGCAACATTTGATGGCCATAAAACTTGTAGTATTAATAATTAAAATAATTAATAATAATTTATATAACTATATAATAAATAATAATAATTTATTAAGTATTGTTTCAATAAATTTGTATTATAAATATAGACTTTTTTTAAACCAATTCTCACTGTAAAAAACTAAGCTTCCAACTTAGATAATTGAGTTGACTAAACTAAAAGTTTGGTTTGTTAAACTTATAAGCTGGCTTTTTTTCCCAGCTGCTATAAAAATTTAAGTTAAATCAACTCAAATATCTAAGTTAATCTTAGTACAACTTAACATTTCAAGTTGACCAAACTTTTTTGAGTTGACTGAACATAAACTTTTAAGGCAGCCAGATAACAAATTATTTTAAGTTGACTCAAATAGTTTACTTTTTACCCACCCTGTAGTTTTTTATGTTTATGCATGCTGGTCGCACCACATGACTATGATTTGTACGTTTTCAAACATTAAGCAGTTTGTTCAAATATTTATTGTTTTTAATAAATAATAATATATTTAATAAATAATAAAAGATTATGCCAGACTACTCAATAGCATTGCTTTCACAAATCTCAAATTATTATTTTTTTTTAAATATATTATTATGATATCAGGACTTTATTTTTGGACTTTATATCCCCAAAAATATAAAAATAAATTTTACTTCAGTAATTCCAAACATGCTCATCAGACATATATTCAATGTCAATGTAAGTCAATGTATGTACAAATTAATTTTGTAAATAAAGAGATTTAGACTAAACAAACTATGTCATGTTATTGACCAAAGGAGTAAACTAGATAAAATTTTTCAACATGCTAGTGTGTTGTGGGCCTTTGTAATGCGGTTGGGGGTTTGTTTTCACCACTTCGTTAACCCAAGCGGTGTGAATACTGTAACCGCCTAACATAAGCGTCGAAATACACACACGCTGATTTGCCACGCAGTATGAAACCAGAGTTAGTACCACTTAAAAGACAATACAAAAACACAGGTCAGCTATAGGATGCGTGTTTGCACTTCAAATAAATGTCCTTTTAGAAAGCTGCATCGTCATTTTCACATGCCGACATTAAAAATAGACCGGCTGCTTTGAGATAAATCTTCATAAGGTCTCTGATCCCTGTGAGGCCAGCCATCACATGACAATGTTTTTCTCTGTAGTGCTTCAGGCCTTAATAAAATAAGACAAGAGCCTTTTCCATTCTCCTCTCAGATCTAGCGCTACAGTGCACCCCGTAACCTTCTGTTCTGACCTACATATAACCGCCAGTTCTTTACATTTAATAAATCGCCTTGCAATAAAAGCACTGATCTAGGATGAGTTCGTGGCTTCCATGTCCAAAAGAGTTTGATTACATGGACAAGGAGAAGCCGATGGCTGATAAGCACTCATTTCCTGCTGTGCTTTGTACGTTCATGGGCTGTAGCCTGTGACTCACAGGTGTAGATGCTGATTGAATAGCCTGCTCTTATTTGTCATTACATTAAATGGTAACGAACATTACCTCAAAATTGTTGAGGAGTGGTGTGCTATTGCATCTTTTATAGATCGGACTTATTTTTGATTGGTGAGCAAAAACGGCCAACCTCCATTGAATGAGGGATCCGATGTCTAGTGACTAAGAACAATGTTGGTAACCAAACAGTTTGGTTACAGCATTGGCTTCCACAATATGGAAAAATACTATGGAATCGTCAACTGTTTGGTTACCAACATTCTTCAAAATATCTTCTTTTGTGTTCAACAGAAGAAGGAAACTCATACAGGTTTGGAACAACATGAGAGTGAGTATATCATAACAGAATTTTTATTTTGGGGTGAATTATTTCTTTAACCTCGTTTAGTAGGTTTTGAAGGATGCCGAACTTAGTGGAATGGTCAGAAATCCTACTACTATCCATCTGACACTAGATTTTGCTATAATAAGGCAATTATTTGCCTATATGGGTAAGAAGTTATTAAAGGATATGCTGAAGCAAAGATATAATCATTAACTAAAATTAACTGGTTTGGCATTGCACTTTTTAAAAAACTCTTATCTGCCGAATGCAAAGTCCAAACTTGGCGAAATTTAGCATATATAGACAACCGGACAGTCTGAGGATGTATGCCAAGTTAGGTCAAATTATGCGTTGTTGTTTTTTTTGTCATATTATATCATTCTTTCCTATTACAATGCTTGCTACGGATGTGAAAATGCAGAAAATCGAACCCGATTCGACTTTTTTCTGATGGACTGAAGTTATGGAGGCAGTGTGTAAATGTGAATGACACAACGGTTGTATTTATTTTTTTTAACTAAGTGTGCAACGGCCTTTATTCGTTTTCCATGCCTTTCTGACTACGGATTCGCTATTCGGGCACATCCTTATTAAAAAACACACTTATAATCACATATATTAGAAAAATACACAGAAGTTGTATCACCATGTACACCAGCCTATTGTATTTTTTATATTTATTGTTATTACCCAATACATTCTTAAAATTAAAGAATCTTTATTGGCATTGATGGTTCCATAAAGAGCTTTTAACATCCAAAACTTTACAATGCAACAAAAGGGTATTTATATGATTAAAATATTCTTCAGACTAAAAAAAAATGTTCACTGAAAGTTTTTTTAAACACTTTCCAAACAGGTTTTCATTTCCAGTTTTGGTTCACAAAGAACCTTTCAAAAAACTACATAACCTTTGTTCCACTCTAAAGAGCTATTTGTTGCGATGGAAAGATGCATTAGATGTTAAAGGCTCCTCATGGAACCATAAATGCCAATATAGAACCTATAAGTCTTAGAATTAAAAAAAAAAAGCAGTTTGCCTCAAATTATCAAACATTTCAATGAGGAAAGACCTTAAGATGACTGTGAAACCCTTCATGCAATATACAGTATGATGGGTATACAGTGTTTTTTTTTTTTTGTAAGCCCTCGCTATGCAGGAAGTATGGGCATAAACTCATGATGTAACTCACCACAATCTAGCAGGGGAACTTCCCAAAATCTCTCACTGGTTTTTGAGGGAAGTCTCAGCTATCATGCTGCTAGTTATTCCTGCATCCCACACTTGGTCTAATTATCGCAGCTCAGACTTATCAGGAGGATACTGACAGGATGAAACATTTCCTCCTGAAGACAACATTAGTCTAAAAGTGAAACATCTTAAATGAATCACCCACATGAGGCATCAAAGTGCCCATCACACGGTTTCCATTTTGGAGCTATTGTGATTGGGTTACAATGCATTATAATGAACTCTAGGAGCGATCATTTCTAATTCATGTGGGACAGAAGGCTGGAGCCTTTTTTCTTTGTGCACAGGGAAAAAACAGTGCATTATTTGGAAGAAATCCACTAAAACTGTAAAATAAATGTACATTTCATACCAATTTGTAAAGTATACATAAACCATAGTAGTATGTATTATACTGAATGTGATTTTAAAAGATTTTCTTTAAAAAACAATTATGCCCATACAATATCTTTAAGATCCTAAAATAGGCTTCGTTTTCTGTATTTTAAACATGTTTTAAACAAGTTCTTTAGCCTAGAAATTTAGGCACTTCAGCATTATTTAAACACAACCATATGCAACCTGCACAATTGAAGGTGTGTTATTCTGAATAAATCCCAATTTACAAGCAATCATTTCTCATTCGTGTGGGACAGAAGGTTGTTTTGTGCAACAGTGAAAATAAATTGTGCATTATTTGACTGAATCTAAAAAACAACAACTGTATATTTCATACCAAAAAATAAATAAATAAAGACATTCTATTTTGGATGAAGAAAATGACTTCAGGGTAAAAGTATTGTATGTAAAAAATAAATAAATAAATAAATAAATAAATTAGTTAGCAATTAATCGCATCCAAACTAAAAGTTGTGGTTTACATAATATGTGTGTGCTGTGTATATTTATTATGTATATATAAATACACACACATACAGTATATATTTTGAGAATATTTTCTATATTTATTTTGAAATACATTTTTATTCAATAATTAATATTATATATAAATATATTTAATATATAAACATAACATATTTTTCTTAAATACATCCATGCATATGTGTGTATTTATATATACACACATTAAATCTACACAGTACACACACATATATTATGTAAACATTATTAATCGCGATTAATCGTTTGACAGCACTAAAATAAATACATAATATTTGTAAAGTAGCTATATACCCTAGTAGTATCTGTTATACTGAAATTAATTTAATTAAAAAATATTTTCTATTTAAAAAATCATTAAAAAACATTCCATCTGTACAATACTAATGTATATATTTTTTGGCCACTGAATAAAACATTTTTTTTTAAAGGTTATTGCGACTTATCTCACAATTCAGATTTTTTTTCCTCAAAATTGCATAATACAAACTCACAATTTTGACTTTTTTCTTAGAATTGCTAGATATAAGCTCGCTAGTCTGATAAATAAAGTCGCAATTGCATAGTTTAATCTCGCTATTGCCAGTCATAAAGTCAGAATTTCGAGATGTAAACTCGTAATTCTGAGAAATTAATCAGAAATGCAATTTTGTGAATTTTAAGAAAAAAGTCCGAATTGCGAGATACAAAGTCGTAACTGTAAGAAAAAAGGATATAAACTTGCATTTCTGACTTTATTTCTTGCAATTGTGAGTTATACCCCACAATTCTGACTTTATATCTAGAAATTCTGACTTTATAAGTCCCAATTGCGAGTTTATATGTAAATTCTGAGAAAAAAAGTCAAGACACAAACTCACAATTGCAAGAAAAAAAAGGCAGAATTGCGGGATACAAACTCGAAATTGCGATTCGGACTTTATATCTAGCAATTCTGACTTTATAACTCGCAATTGTGTGTTTATATTTCACAGTTCTGAGAAAAAAAAGTCAGAATTGTGAATTAATATGACGCAATTTTAAGAATAAAAAAAATCCTAATTGTGAGATACAAAGTCGTAATTGTGAGAAAAAAATATAAACTTTTGTATCTAACAATTCTAACTTTATAACTTGCAAATACAAGTTTATGTCACAATTCTGAGAAAAAAGTCAGTGCAGTTAAGAGAAAAAAGTCAGAATTGCGAGATTCTACAAAGTCGCAATTGCGAGAATTGTGAGTTTATATCCCATAATTCTGACTTCATATCTAGCAATTCTGACTTTATAACTCACAATTGTGTGTTTATATCTCACAGTACTGAGAAAAAAAGTCAGAATTATGAGTTTATATGACGCAATTCTGAGAACAAAAGAAAAAATGAATTGCGAGATACAAAGTCGCAATTGCGAGAAAAAAATATAAACTTTTGTATCTCGCAATTCTGACTTTGTTTCTTGCAGTTGTGAGTTTATATCTAACAATTCTGACTTTATATCCAGCAATTCTAACATTATAACTCGCAATTACAACTTTATGCCATAATTCTGAGAAAAAAGTCAGAATTGTGAGATATAGTCGCAATTGCGAGAATTGTGAGTTTATATCCCACAATTCTAAATTTATATCTAGCAATTCTGACTTTATAACTCGCAGTTCTGAGAAAAAAAATTCTGAATTGTCACAATTACCTTTTTTATTTTTTATTCAGTTGCAGAAACGGGCTTCCATATTAAATGCACTCAACTGTCATGACAATAATATGACAATGCAAAAAAAATTAAAATAAAAATAGGCTTAATTTTCTTTATGCAAAACTTTTTTTTTTGTTGAAATTAGACGATTTGTGAGATTCACATTTATTGTGAACACATTAAAATGTAAATTTACTAAATTCAAATGAACGCTAAAGCATGTCTCCATGCTTCAAAACCACAAATATTGATTTGTTTTGAGCACAATAACTACACCTAGAAGCACGGGTATTGGTTCTGCTGACAACTGGTCGAGCCAGTTTATAGCCCACAGGGCAACATCTCTCAAGTACACTTCGGACATTACCTCAACAAGGTCGATTATTTAGGTTAGAGGGCACTCGGAATGTGGATGCAGGTCAGACACAAACCAGCTCATTTATTTCTAAATTACATCACTATATCACAAAGCCTTATAGTTGGCCATGACACAAACACAGGCCTCCACTGAAACTCTGCTTTAGCACTTACCCTAAAGCTTTGTGCCGCAATCAGTGTCGAAAGTACTTTAGCAACTACCTTCCTTTTTTCCCATTACTTCTGTTTTAAAATCTGAAAACATTCAAGCTAAGAGCTGCATGTCAAACATTTACCAAGCTCTTCTTCGTATTAAGATCATTATACAAACATCATTATTTGTAGTCTATATTCAATTATTCAAGTCCTCAAACAAATTAGGTTTGTCTAGCTGCGCTGTTCCATTGCATCACTTTTGGTTGATTTCAGGACACAACGTTACCAGATTGAGCACAAACTGAAGCCCAGGTGGATACCAGGTGGACACCTTAAGCTTCCACATTTATTAAAAGCCAATGAGAGACATGGAGGCAAAGTGAAAAATGGGCATTCAGTCTTTTAGAAGCAGATTGTAATCCCCACGCTTGGGAGATGTAGGAGTTGTTTGATGGTGAAATCCCCCGGGAGTGTGAAAACGCACAATTATCTAATGCTTTCGCTTGTGCAGAGCTGCAAATGGCGCTTTATATGCATTACTAAGTATACTGTGCTACAAAATTAACTGTGGGAAAGATAAGCACACTAAAAAGACAGAACGGTGTAATGCTATTATGAGAAACTGCTGCTGATCTTTGTTCTGTGTGGACAACATGAGAAGTTTTTGTGAGCTTAGACATTGAGGCACTTATGTGTTAACAAAACGAAACCGTAACTTGCGCAGTTCAAGGTGTGGTAAAAACCTTTCAAATAAACCATGTTTTACTAGCAATTCCTGAACAAATCTTTTATGTTTTGATGAATCACTTGAATCTGTTCACTAACCAGGCCAGAATGATTCTTTCATGAATCAGTGAAGGAGTCAACTCAGCAAGTAACATGGATGTGTCTCAAATTGCCACCTATATCATTATGTAGTGCACTATTTGAGGTGTCTGAAACCATAGTGGTAATATCGAGTGCATTCATTCAATCCCATAATGCACCAGTGACAACCAATGCACTGTTTGGTACCAAATTAACTGAGAAAAAAGCATCTCTTCACACAAAGTCCAAATTTACTCATTCATTCAGACAAAACCAGTCATAAGAGTCATTTTGTTTTAAATTGAGACCATATTTGGCGAAGTTAAAACTATTTGGAAATCTGAGGGGGCAAAAAATATCAAAATATTGAGAACATTGCCTTCAAAGTTGTTCAAATGAAGTTCTTAGGATTGCATATTACTAATTAAAAATAAAGCTTTAATATATGTATGGTAGGAAATTGACTAAATGTCTTCATGGAACATGATCTTTACTTAATATCCTAATTATTTTTGGCATAAAAGAAAAATCTATCTTTTTGACCCATGCAATGTGTTGGCTATTGCTAGCTGTGCTACTTATGACTGGTTTTATGGTCCAGGGTCACATATAACTGGATTATTGTAGGAAATACTCAAACATTGGGTGATTTTCAGTCATGAGCGATATATTTCATAAGTTGAGAAATAATCACTGAGGATTTAATTGATGGGACAGAAATATTACAAATGAAACACACTGGAATAAGTTTATGAGTTGAAGCGGATGAGTTTGAATATATAAAACATGAAAAACTACAGTCTTTCTTGTAATTTCACATTATATTTAAAGCTGAAGTCCGTAACTTTTGGCGCTCTAGCGGTTAATAAACAGAACTGCGGAAGAACATTGTTACCGGAGCTACTTCTCTCTGTTTATGTCTATGATGAATCACGCAGGTACTGTGCAACTCCGCAAAATAGTCCGAATATAAAAACGTGTTATAGACGTACCGTAGTGATCCAGGATAAGCCAAAAAACACGGACAGTGTATTCATAATGTACTCACTTATTATATAAAGTTTGTAATAATAAACACACAAAAAAAGTTGCGGACTGCAGCTTTATTAAAATCTGAATGTTTTTTTTTTTAATAAAAGCGAATCAAAAATGGTAATGAGCAATACTGTATGTCTTACAGTTAAAGCCTGAAATATATTAGGGACCGCGTGACGTACTGAATCACTGAAGTGATTCATAAACAAGCTGTTCGAAAGAACCGATTCCGCCAAACGACTCACTAAAAAGGACAGGCAAAGCAACAATAAGTGAGTAACGTTAACGTTTACTAAAATATATTCTGTGCAGCACGCAGTCCCCCGCCCACACGAGTGTAAACAACGCCAGTTAAGCACACATATAAAGAACACGCAAAGTGAACGATAAATAAAACGCTCAAGCTGTCGATACTGTAAACACGCGTCTGCGTACAATGGGAGCGCGCTGTTTGTCGCGACGCGCTGGCTGTGCAAAAGTCGCCAAACGTAATATCGCGATATATAGACGAACATCTCGTTATTATTGTAAAATCCTCACATAAAATTCACTTCGGCGCGTCGGTGGGTTAAAGCAGGAGCGCTTAGCGCCAGGAAACACTGTTTTCTAGACAGCTTCGCCTCAGAAACGCCCCTTCACGGCTTTAAAATGGCAGCAGCACATGAGGAGCTTTTATTTCCTTAATTCCCAGTATTTCACAAATGTGTTTACATCGACTCCATGCTTTGTATGTAAAAGAGCAAGGTTTGAGCGCAAACGAGGAGTGGTTGTGTAACAAAAGAGCGACTAGCAAAACGATCTCAAATTCTAAACAAACCCACTTCCTTGAATCTAACTTTGATCATGGTATATTCATAATGCCATACGCCCATATTTTGCATCTCAACAACATTAAACGAGTAGCATTGTTAACCCGTAAGTGAGGCGCATCGTATTTTTTAAACAAGCCAAAAAAGCTAAAGACTGTCACTTCATAATATTTCCATTTGCATTTAAAAATAGTCAAAAACAAGCAGCCTAAGGTTACATCTCAGCAGTTTACGCGTTTGCTCCCTCCCCCACTTTTCCTCCCATGCCATTTCTGACGTGCCATTATTATCAATACATACAATAATGCAAACACTTCAATACAAGAGCAACTCAACAAGCGCGTAATAGAAAAATAAGCCACTGGAAACTCACATACCCATCCATTGCACAGAGCAAAACAGAGGCGAGGTGAAATAACAATGCAAGCACAGGAAAATGAAGAAACGGGTGCTGCTGTTACTACAGTTCGACTCCCCAACACAAATTCACTCTCTCAGGCACAAAGGCACGCACACACTTCCTGCTCCTGACGTGAACACACACTCACTCACACACACATATACATGTACAGACGCTTCTCTGTACAAAATGGCCTCCCCCTTTCAGCAGACACACCTTTGAAGAACCGCGTAATATTTTTGTTGAAAGCACCAATATAGACTTCGTCAACAATAAGTTCCGCGCGCCCGCTATTTTCAAGCCCAGTGCGTGGTTTGGGCTAATTTGTTGATGGTATCAGCACTAGGAGCTCTATAGAGGATAATTTTGTTCCTGGAATATATTTATTAATTAAGGTAATGGGCCTTGGGGAAGAGCATTAGGAGCTTCACACTTGCAATAAACACGCAGTCGATACATTCATTGCGCTATCCGAGTGTCAAACACTTCCTGGAATGAACTCACACGATGCTGACTTGTGCATTGAATTATTCACTACTATACTTCCCGTTTGTTTTTTAAATAATGACTATTTTTACACGCTTATCGTATCAAGACAGCAGTGAAGATGTTATCCTCTCAGTACCTGAAGCGTGTGAGAACTTGTTACACTTGTTGGACCAGCTGAACTGCAGTCTTGTGCTTACATGGTGTGTTTGTGTGTCGCAAAAACTACTGTGTAATCTTACATTCGTAGCCTGTAAACTATTCCAATGCATTGAGAATATGAATCAGCCGAAATGTTAAAACAGTAGGGTTTTTCCAAACTGGGGACCCCAGGGGGCCACAGTGGTGCTAGGTGGTCTGTGGAAAAGTTAAACAGTGAAAAACAGTGTAAAAAAAATAATAGTAATGAGCTAAACTAACAAAATGTAATAAAATATATTAATAATATATTTATATTATTATATATAATACATTTATATTCATATAATTTATATTATATATAAATATATTTAATATTATGCATGTGCTGTTAAACGATTAATCACGATTAATCGCGTTCCAAAATAATAGTTTTTGTTTATATAATAATTGTGCATGTGTATGTTGTGTAGATGTATATTTTGAAAATGTTTACATTTATATTCATATAATTTATATTATATATAAATATATTTAATATTATGCATGCACTGTTAAACGATTAATCGCGTTCCAAAATAAACGTTTTTTTAATATAATAATTGTGCATTGCGCTGCGCATGTTGTGTAGGTGTATTTTTTGAAAATGTTTACATTTATATTCATATAATTTATATTATATATAAATATATTTAATATTATGCATGTGCTGTTAAACGATTAATCACGATTAATCACGTTCCAAAATAATAGTTTTTGTTTATATAATAATTGTGCATGTGTATGTTGTGTAGGTGTATAATTTGAAAATATTTACATTTATATTCATATAATTTATATTATATATAAATATATTTAATATTATGCATGCACTGTTAAACGATTAATCGCGATTAATCGCGTTCCAAAATAAAAGTTTTTTTAATATAATAATTGTGCATTGCGCTGCGCATGTTGTGTAGGTGTATTTTTTAAAAATGTTTACATTTATATTCATATAATTTATATTATATATAAATATATTTAATATTATGCATGTGCTGTTAAACGATTAATCGTGATTAATTGCGTTCCAAAATAAAAACGTTTTTGTTTATATAATAATTGTGCATTGTGCTGCACATGTTGTGTAGGTGTATTTTTTTTTAAATGTTTACATTTATATTCATATAATTTATATTATATACAAATATATTTAATATTATGCATGTGCTGTTAAACGATTAATCGCGATTAATCGCGTTCCAATATAAAAGTTTTTGTTTATATAATAATTGTGCATGTGCATTTTGTGTAGGTGTATATTTTGAAAATGTTTACATTTCTATTCATATAATTTATATTATATATAAATATATTTAATATTATGTATGTGCGGTTAAACGATTAATCACGTTCTAAAATAAAAGTTTTTGTTTACATAATAATTGTGCATGTTGTGTACGCCTATATTTAGGCTATGTATTTATAAACACACACACATATTTTGAGAATGTTTACATTTATATTCATATAATTTATATTATATACCTAAATATATTTAATATTATGCATGTGCGGTTAAACGATTAATCGCGATCCAAAATAAAAGTTTTTGTTTACATAATAATTGTTTATGTTGTGTACGCCTATATTTAGGCTATGTATTTATAAACACACACACATTAAGTATATATTTTGAAAATGTTTACATTTATATTCATATAATTTATATTATATATAAATATATTTAATATACACATGCATGTGTGTGCATTTATATAGCCTTTACATAATAAATATACACAGTACACACACATATATTATCTAAACAAAAACTTTTATTTTGCATGTGATTAATCATTGCACAGCACTAAAATAAAAACATCAATATTGAGAGGCCATGAGGTTATTGTGAAGGTGTTTACATTGCAGTTTTGGAAAAAAATATTATTATTATTAATAATATTATATATCATGAGAGATTGCAAGCAACACATGGATTTGTAGGCAACCCTGGGGAATTAATAAAATACAGAAGAAAACAAAAATGCAAAACTGGGTAAATAATTGAGTTACATATTATGATATGATTAGCTTTCCAGCACACTAGAGGCCGCTAGAGAATAAACTGATCAAATAAATCCAGAGAATGAGAAAACGATCTCTGTGTAGTTTTTTCACTTGCAGAATTACAAAAACATGTATATTAATTTATTAATAAATCATTGTTATTTATTTATTAATGTAAACCATATATCATTTTAGTCTATGCTTTAATATGATTTAATATGCTTTTTTTTCATTTTATAAACAATACGAACAGTGTTTTGTAATAACGTAAAAGCAAAAAAGCCTTAGCACCATTTTTTCTCTTTTTTTTGTTTTATTATAACCTTTTAAATGTTGTTCATTATGCCTTTTCTGAATGAAAAAAAAAATGTTTTAGCATTGTTTTTTCTAATATGCATGGTCATAAAACGTTGCATTTCCTCGCTGCTTTATCGCGAACATTGTTTATTTGTTTACAAGTACAAATAGTAAAACAGCGTTTACTACAATCTTATTGACTTTAAAATAAAACTAAAATAAAATAACACATTTGTTGTTCTGTTTTGCGAAGTCATGCATTATATCAACACTACAAGATACAGCATTTAAAAGTGTTTGTGGTTTTATTTATGTGACTTGTTGCTTTTTGTATTTTCTTTTCCATTCTCAAATGTTTTTTGTTGTTTACTGAGCGTTTGATGTTTAATCGCATATTATTTAATGTTCCTTTAAACATTGTAGCGCGTTCCCGACTCTACCGGAAGTAGAGTGAAAGATGGCGCAGTGGAATCTGTTACTGGAGTAAAGGGCAAATCCACAAACGTCGTTTTGATCTGGAGGTCCTTGGCGTTCACTGTCCGTGTTACGTTTAATGTTACACGCATTGATCCCGTAGCTCATTCCGTTCCCAGGTCAGACACAGCACAGGAGCCAGAATGCTGCAGAACACAGGGTGAGTTTGTCTTGATGTTCCTGATGTTATTCTTGATGTTTAGCCCATACGTTTTGTGTAGTGCTTGTTGACTGGTATTAAAATACTTGTTTTATACGTTTGAACTCATTGACGCGAGTGTTTTCAATGACCTGAGAGGGCTGGACTGTGTTGTCAAAACTTTTCAGCCTGTATTGCTAATATAACAGCTGTCTGTTAAAGCTAATTTAGCATTCAGCTGATTACATAAATCCATTTTCCTTATAGTATGTTTATATTGTTTTTTATAATTTGACCTTTATTCTAATTTTCTATGCGCAGGTGTCAAGGAATGCCAACGCAAACAACCATGCGATTAACATTGCAATACAGCTCAGGTTCATTAAGCATAAGACAAAATGGACTACAAAAGTGCAAACAAACAAACAAACATATTTTTAGTTGGTGAAATGTAGAGAGAGTGCTATTAAAGAAATAGTTCACTTTCAGAACAAACATTTACAGATAATGTACTCCGCCACTCCATCCAAGATATTCATGTCTTTCTTTCTTCAGTCGTAAGGAAATTGTTTTTTGATAAACATTTCAGGATTTCTCTCCATATAGTGGACTTCTGTGGTGTTTGAACTTCCAAAATCCAGTTTAAATGTTGCTTCAAAGGGCTCTAAATGATCGCAGCCGAGGAAGAAGGGTCTTACCTAGCCAAACGATCGGTTATTTTCTAAAAACATTAACAATTTATATACTTTTTCATCTCTATACAGAGTACACACAGAGCTAGACAAGACTAGCATTTGATGTTAAAAAGTATATAAATGAAAATGAAAATAACCAATCTTTTTGCTAGATAAGACCCTTCTTTCCTAGGCTGTGATCGTTTAGAGCCATCTGAAGCTGCATTTTGGAAGTTCAAACTCGGGGGCACCATAGAAGTCCATTATATGGAGAGAAATCCTGAAATGTTTTCCTCAAAAAACATAATTTCCTTACGACTGAAGAAAGAAAGACATGAACATCTTGGATGACAGTGAACTACTCCTTTAACATTTTCATAAATATCTGACATTGCTGACAAAAAGTAGGGACAAAATTATGCAACATTAACTTTTTAAAAAATAAAATACTATATCCACAAATGTATTCATCTCCGGTTATGTTTTGCATGTCCGTCATTGTTTGTGTAGTGCATTACTTACATTGTAATGAGATTATTATATGATTATGCATTTCATTTTAGGAAGCTGGCAGGATGTACTATCTTCATTACCGGAGCGAGTCGAGGTATTGGCAAGGCCATTGCTCTCAAAGCGGCGCAGGACGGTGCCAATGTGGTCATCGCTGCCAAAACTGCTGATCCTCACCCCAAACTGCCGGGCACCATCTACACAGCTGCTGCAGAGAGTGAGCGCAGGAATCAGTTACTCTTACACACGATTATATTCAGGATTCAGGAGAAAGTCCCATTCATTTTCTTCATAGTGAAAGATTTGTATCTATAGCTTATGTATTTAAAAGGATTACAAAATAACAATTTCTCATAATTTTCTCACCCCCATGTCATCCAAGATGTTCATGTCTGTCTTTTTTAAGTCACAAAGTATTTTAAGGAAAACATTCCAGGATTTTTCTCCATATTATGGACTTTAATGGTGCACAACGGATTGAAGGTTAAAGATGCAGTTTCAGTGCAGCTTCAAGGGGCTCTACACGATCCCAGCCGAGGAATAAGGGTCTTATCTAGCGAAATGATTGGTTAATTTCTAAATAAAATTACTATTGATATACTTTTTAACCTCAAATGCTTGTCTTGTCTAGCTCTGCGATGTGCATGCGTACTCTGAGCCCTCTGGTTTAATGCAGTTTGGGTATGTCGAAAACCTGCAGAAGTACCAACCCAGTGTTTACAATGTGAACATGCAAAGAAAGTTGAACACCCTTTACAAAAAAAGGTAAAACAGCGATGTAGGACGAATTTGAAGTTGGAGGAGAAAGCGAATTTTCTTTCGACATAGCCTAACTGTCTTGAATTAGAATAAACAGAGTATGCATGCTCAAGACAAGATGAGCATTTGTGGTTAAAAAGTGTATAAATTTTATTTTATTTTTTTTTATGAAAATGACCAATCGTTTCACCAGACAAGACCCTTATTCCTCGGCTGGGATCGTTAAGAGCCTTTTGTAGCTGCATTGAAACTGCATTTTTAACTTTCGAGCTGCTGATCCCCATTGAATATAGAGAAAAATCCTGGAATGTTTTCCTCGAAAAACTTAATTTCTTTCCGACTAAAGAAAGAGAGACATGAATATCTTGGATGACAAGGGGGTGAGTAAATTATCAGGAAATTTTTATTCTGGAAATGGATTAATCTTAACTTTCTACACAGCTCTGAGATTGTCTAGATTTTTAAAACCGTGTTTAATAGCCAAATGTCCATAATCCTGAAATGAGAGCCACCAGCAGTGAATGCATTTCAAATGATTTTACATGCAGTCATGTAAATATTGTTGTTTATATAGATATCATTACAGTCTATAGCACTGATGTGAAAATTCATATGTATTACCAGGCCTGAAGTGTGCCTAGGAAATATTCCTGACACCATTACGCCACTTTCACCCACTTGGACCGTTGTCATGAGGTCATGGGTTCATGATGTTGATTATATTTCTGTCACTGTTATACCTCTGCCTGGACTGTTGTCACAAGGCCATGGATTCATGTTGTTGATTGTGACTTCATGCAGTGAATGGGTGCCGTCAGAATGAGAGTCCAAACAGCTGATAAAAACATCACAATAATCTATGCAACTCTACTTCATCAATAAATGTGTTCTGAAGTTTGTTTGTAAGAAACAAATCCATCATTAAGATGTTTTTGACTTTAAACATTGCTTCTAGCTAAAATAGGAGCTAAAATATTTCATAAATTTCATGTGATAAGACCAAATAACATCTGTTTGATAGTTGAAGCTGTTGGAGGGAAAGCATTGCCGTGCATCGTAGATGTTCGTGATGAGAAGCAGATCAATCAAGCCGTGGAACAAGCCGTGGAGAAATTTGGAGGTCAGTTCGAGCATTTGAAATGTCTCATGATCTTAGCACTCAGAAATGGGTTGTAATTTGTCTTTTATCTTCTGTGTTGCTGTCGGCAGGAATTGACATATTGGTCAACAATGCCAGTGCCATCAATTTAACAGGAACTGTGGAAACTCCAATGAAGAAAGTTGACCTTATGCTAGGCATCAATCTTAGAGGAACGTACCTGACGTGAGTAAAAGTACTATTTTTTTGAGACTGACAGAGGATCACAATAAACAACAGAATAATTTTCTATGTTAATAGACAGCTTGTCACAGATATTGTCAGTAGAGCTTAAAATGATAGTTCACGCAAAAATGAAAATTTCCTAATGATTTTCTCACCCTCAAGCCATCCTAGGTTTATATAATGTTGTTCTTTTAGATGAATGCAATCAGAGTTCGGAAAAAATGTCCTGGCTCTTTCAAGCTTTATAATAGCAGTGAATGGCTGTTGAGATTTTTAAGCAAAATGAAGTGCATAAATATATCATAAAAAGTACTTCACACAACTTCAGGGGGTTAATAAAGGCCTTCTGAAGTGTTAGAAATCTACATATTTAAAACTTTATAAACCGTAATCTCTAGCTTTCACTAACTGTCGTACACATGTTCATGAGAGACTGGCATTCCAGCGGGTAACGAAGGATGTAGGAATTAGAGAGCAAAACATAACACCGGTAACAAATCAGAATGACGAAACAAAGATTTGAAAAGAAAAATGTTGGAGGATTTTGATATAAACCAAGAGGAGACTGTAAACAAAACTTGGTTCTTGCGAGATAGCATATTATCACCGGAATTTACAGTGCCTTGCGAAAGTATTCATACCCCTTCTTTTTTTTTCGTGTTTTGTTGTGTTGCAGCTTTATATTAAACTGCTTTAAATTACCTTTTTTTTTTCTCCACATCAGTCTACACTCCATGCACCATAATGAAAGCACAAAACTGGTTTGTAACAACTTTGCAAATTTAGTAGAAATAAAAAACTTAAACGATTCCATTGCATAAGTATTCATACCCTTATCTGGGAAAGTTGACATTAAGCTTAGGAGCATTTGTATCGCTTGTAGATATTACTACACTTCGAGTGGAGTTAACCAGTGGCAAATTTCATTTAAATGAGTTTGATTTGATTTGAGCAATAAAATGAATAACAGCTGAAAATGCATATCAAAGTAAATCAGAGTAAAAGTAAGCCCTGAGGTAAAAAAAAAAAAAAAAAACTGCCTATAGAGCTCAGAGACAGGGTTGTGTCAAGGCACAGATCTGGGGAAGACTTCAGAAAAAAATTCTGCTGCATTGAAGGTTCACAGAAGCATGTAGCCTCCATTGTCCATAATGGAAGAAGGTTGGAGCAACCACGACTCTTTCTAGAGCTGGCCTCTAGAAATAGAGAATTGATGGAGAAGGGCCTTGGTTAGAGTGGTGACCAAGAACCTGATGGTCACTCTAGTTGAGCTCCATGATCATATGTGACCCTGGACCACAAAACCAGTCATAAGGTTAAATTTTACAAAACTGAGATGTATACATTATATGAAAGCTCAATAAATAAGCTTTCTATTGATGTATGGTTTGTTAGGATAGGACAATATTTGGCTGAGATACATCTATTTGAAAATCTGGAATCTGAGGGTGCAAAAAAATCAAAATACTGAGAAAATCACCTTTAAAGTTGTCCAAATTAAATTCTTAACAATGCATATTACTAATCAAAAATTACATTTTAATATATTTATAGTAGGAATTTTACAAAAAATCTTCATGGAACATGATCTTTACTTAATTTCCTAATGATTTTTGGCATAAAAAAAAAATCAATAATTTTGACCCATACAATGTATTGCTGGCTATTGCTACAAATATACCCCAGCGACTTAAGACTGGTTTTGTGGTCCAGGGTCACATATATGCAGATAGCAGAAACTTACAGAAGGACAAACATCACTGCAACACTCCACCCATCTGGGCTTTATGGTTGTGTGCCCAAACTTAATCCTCTCCTCAGTGATGACACATGAAAACACACTTGAAATTTGCAACAAAGCACCTAAAGGACCCTCAGACTGTGAGAAACAAGATGATGCCTCATCATGTTTGAAGGAAACCAGGCACTGCTCGTCCTGCAGAGTACCATCCTAAAAGTAAAGTGTGCTGGTAGCAGCTGCAGGGACTGAGGGACTCATCAGAGTAGAAGAAAAGCTCAGCACAGGAAAATATAGAGATAGCCCTAATGAAAACCCATTCCAGAGCATTCAGAATCTCAGACTGGGCAGAAGGTTCACCTTCCAACAGGACAATGACCCTAAGCACACATCAAGAGTGGCTTATAGACAACTCTGTGAACGTACTTGAGTGGCCCAGCCATAGCCAAGTCTTGAACCCAATCAAACATTTCTGGAGAAACTTGAACATATCTGCCAGCCTCCATCCAAGCTGACAGGGCTTGAGAGGTGAAGAGGTGAGGAGAAGAATGGCAGGTAATTGCCAAATGCTGATGTGCAAAACTTGTTGCATCATGCCCAAACAGACTTGAGGCTGTAAAGGTGATTTAACTAAGTACTGAGTTAGGGTATGAATACTTATGCAGTGTACTTATTTCAGTGTTTTATTTTGAATAAATTTGCAAAGTTGTTAAAAAGCTGTTTTGTGCTTTGTCAATATGGTGTATGGAGTGCAGATTAATGTGGATAAAAAGTAATTTAAAGCAGTTTAACATAAGGCTGCAACATGGCAAAACATGAAAACAATGAAGGGGTATGAATACTTTCGCAAGGCACTGTACGCTACGCCTATGTCCTACGTTATCCGCTGGAACGCCACTCTCTCGTAAACACGCGTACAACAATTAGCAGAAGATAGAGATTACAGTTTATAAAGTTTTAAATATGTATATTTTTCATACACAAACACATCGATTCACTTTAGAAGGCCTGTATTAACTTCCTAAAGTCATGTGGAACACTTGTTATGATGGATGAATGCACTTTATTGGACTTTATAATCTCAATAGCCATTCTCTGCCATTATTAAGCTGGTTTGAGGGTGGTAAATCATGAGTCATTTTTGAACGAACTATTACTTTAACTTGTTTTGAACCTGCAATAATTCAGACTGCTGTTTTCATTACAGGTCTAAATTGTGCATTCCACATCTTCTGAAGAGCAAGAACCCTCACATACTTAATCTCAGCCCACCTCTCAACCTCAATCCCATCTGGTTCAAAAACCACACAGGTGAGCGCAAGACCATTCTTACATTCAGTGCTCCAGGGCTGCCACTGAACATTTATTTGATCATAGTGACAAATAATGACGCTGATCTTGTTTTCCGTTGTGTCTGTGTAGCATACACCATGGCAAAGTATGGCATGTCCATGTGTGTTCTTGGGATGGCTGAAGAGTTCAAGGGATCTATTGCCGTTAATGCCTTATGGCCCAAGACAGGTAATGGCTTTCCTACATCATTCATTGAATAATTCAATTCGGAGATCATTAATGCACAAGTAGATATTGCTGATTCTGGATTCTGTAATATATATCTACAGAACTCCTACAAAAGAAAGCCTTAGTTGAATATTAAAGCAATAGTTCACCCCAAAATGAAAATTGTCATCATTTACTCATCCTCATGTCGTTCCAAACTTATAAAACTTTTATTCATCCTCGAAATGGCACTGAAGGTATTTTTAATGAAACCTTGGAGGTTTCTGTCCCTCTAAAGAAAGTCTTTTCCAACAAAACTCCTAAAGACATTTTAAAAGTAATTCAGATGAATCAAGAAGTATAATTCAGGTCTTTTGAAGAGGCAAATTTCTTTTATTTAATAAACAGATTCATTTAGGCTTTTATTCACATATAAACACTGATCAACGCATATATGGAGCTAATATTTGTGACCCTGGACCACAAAACCAGTTGTAAGTGGCATGGGTATATTTGCAGCAATAGCCAAATATACATTGTATGGGTCGAAATGGTCAATTTTTCTTATATGCCAAAAATCATTTTATGATATTAAGTAAAGATCATGTTCCATGAAGATATTTAGTAAATTTCCTACAGTAAATATATCAAAACTTACTTTTTGATTCGTATGCGTTGCTAAGAACTTCATTTGGACAACTTTAAAGGCGATTTTCTCAATATTTAGATTTTTTTTTTTTGCACTCTCAGATTCCAGATTTTCAAATAGTTGTATTTCGTCAATGGAAAGCTTATTTATTCAGCCTTTCAAAGATGTATAAATCTCAATTTCCAAAAATTGACTCAACACAAGCATGTTCTGTTGCTAGAAACACCAAGGTCATGGGTTTCAATCTCAAGGAAAGCTAAAAGTGATGTAATTATTTGCTTTGAATGCAAATTTAGCTTGGGATAAAAGCCTCTGCCAAGTGCATAAATGTAAACGGGTGTATTTGTGGCGCTGTATGCAAATGAACAACATCAAACTGAAAGGATGTTCTGTGAAGTCTCTGATGTAAATGGTGCACACGTACCATTGTTTCACATTTCTGTGCTGAGCCTATTAATATTCAAAGCTTTAGAACAGTATTTGTTGTGAAAGGTGCTGTGAAAATGAAGTAGAATTGAATATTAATCAAAATCAACAATGATAACTGAAATACTCTTGTTGCATCATCTACCTTTAGCCATTCAGACAGCGGCCATGGACATGCTGGGTGGTTCTGGGATTGGTAAACAGTGCAGGAAGGTGGAGATCATGGCTGATGCAGCCTACGCCATCTTGAAAAAACCCACCAGCTTCACAGGACAGTTTGTCATTGATGAGGACATTCTCAAAAAGGAGGGCATTAAGGACTTTGATGTGTATGCTGTTGAGCCAGGTTGGTTATGCAATATTAATATTTAAAATTTCCTATTCAATCATTAGCAATATCAGTCATATGGTTTGTGTAAAAGTTATTTCACACATTTTTAGTGTTTTTAGACCCTGTATACAAAAACATGACATTTCTGACATACACTATATGGCCAAAAGTATTGGGACACCCCCTTCTAATGAACATGTTTGACAACTTTAGTAATTTGCATAAGTGCAAACCTTAATGTTTAATAATTATATTCTAGGGGGTTGTGTGCTTCTAATTTTATGGCAACAGTTTGGACAGGACCCTTTTCTGTTCTAGCATGACAATGCATCTGTGTATTAGGCAAGGTTCAAAAAGAAATGGTTGATTCAGTCAGTGTGGAAGAACTTGACTGGTCTGCAGAAAGCAAAGTCCTAATCTGAGCTGAACACCTCTGGTGTGACTGTAAATGCAGACCTTGAGCCATAAACTCATCATCAAACACCAATGACTTGTACATACTCTATGATCAGAAGTATTGGGACACCCCTTCTTTAGAACAGAAAAAGGCACTTCCAAAACTGTGGCAACAAAGATGGAAAAATATATATTTTCATCTCTGTTGCAACAGTTTTGGGAGTGTCTAAAATGACTTTAGCCATATTTAAAAGTCATTGGTGTTTGGTGAAGAGTTTTTGGCTCAAGGTCTGCATTTAAAGTCACACCAGAGGTGTTCAACTGGGATTAGGACTTGGTTTTACCAGATCAGTCCAGTTCTTCCACACTGACTGAATTGACTTATACACAGATGCATTGTCATGTTAGAACAGAAAAGGGTCCTGTCCAAACTGTTGCTATAAAATTAGAAGCGCACAATCCTCTAGAACAGGGTCCCGGTGTCCTGCAGAGTTTAGCTCCAACTTGCCTCAACACACCTGCCTGGAAGTTTCACGTATACATATTAAGACCTTGATTAGCTGGTTCAGGTGTGTTTGATTAGGGTTGGAGCTAAACTCTGTAGGACACCGGCCCTCCAGGACCGAGCGTGGTGACCCCTGCCCTAGAATATAATCATATGCTTAAACATTAAGATTTGTACTCATGGAAATGAGTAAAGTAGTCAAATCTGTTCATTAGAAGCCAATACTTTTGTCAATATAGTGCACTACAGGAAACTGAATGTCGACACAGCACATAAAACTTAATTTCTTTTAGGTCATCCATTGCTTCCTGACTTTTTCTTGGATCAACAGCCAGAGGATCTAGCCAAACAAATTGAGGAGCACGGTGAGTTATGAGGCATAACCAGCACATTCAGTCTGTTTTTGTTCTGCTTGGTGACTGACTTGCATTGACTTCCAAGCAAACTTCAGCAGACTTCTAAGTGAGTGTCGATATTTGAACTCTGTCTTTAGGTGGAACTCCAGTTTTCAAAAGTGGAAAAGCCAGCGCAGATTCCTCCGCCAAGGGACCTATTTCTGACATGTTCAACATAATCAGAGGAATTCTCAATCCTGATATAGTGAAAACCACACAAGGAGTGTACAAATTCGATTTATCAGGTAGGTTTGACTTTACATTTAAAACATTTCAATGTCTTCTAGCTAAAACGCTCATCAGATTTTCAGTTTCGTTCCACTGAATAATAAGCTATAGGGATTGGTAAAAATATTGATTTCTTGATTTTTAATCGATTCTCCTTTTTAGGAATCTGTATTGATTCTTAAATCCCAAGATTAGTTTACTCTCCCCTTAGTTTTCAGAAATTGCAATAAGCTTCGTGCTTTGTTACTTTTGATATGAAACAAAGTCTCAGATTTTAAATTCTGTCAGTTTTTTTTTTTTTTTTTTAACAGTATTTAAACAAAAAATGCCATTTTGGTGCTGTTTAGTGTGGAGTGACAGATCGCTGTAGTACCAGTTTCAGATTGAAATAAACATGAGTAAACATCTGAAGGTATATTAAAAGAGAGTACAACTTTCGAAATCTGTATCGTGTCTCATGTAATCGCTTATTCAGTGTTTCAACCATGCAAAGATGTAAAAAACATATTTGGTAACCATAAACTCCTTATTCAGCTAGAAAAAGGAACTCGAGAGAAGGGGCATTAAAAAATATAAGCATCAAATAACATATTCATTATAATTTTTGCTGTTCTTCA
Organism: Garra rufa; assembly: GCF_049309525.1. NCBI lineage: Eukaryota > Metazoa > Chordata > Actinopteri > Cypriniformes > Cyprinidae > Garra > Garra rufa. The sequence continues at coordinate 38,132,458 of NC_133383.1, forward strand.
GCGTTTGAAGAAATCCGTCAAGTTTTTATAGCATCCAACATTTAAATGTTTATATTTTAAAAACGAATTGGAATGGAAATATAATTGTAATTTAAGGGTTTGTATACAAATCAGTTAATTTTAACCTTCAATATTATAGTAATGTAGTACCAACTGACTCTCATGTATATTTTACAGCATTGGTTGAGAGATATTTTTCTATGAGAAAATTTGCCACGTTCTGTTCCTGATGTACACTATCAGTCAAAAGTTTTTGAACAGTAAGATTTTTCATGTTTTTTTTTTAAGAAGTCTCTTCTGCTCACTGCATTTATTTGATTCCAAGTACTGGAAAAACAGTAAAATATTGAAAAAAAAATGTACTAATATAATGTAATTTATACCTGGGATTTCAAATATTCTAATATTCTGATTTGCTGCTTAAAAAAACATTTATTAATATTATGTTGAAAACAACTGAGTAGACTTTTTTTCATTTTTCTTTTTCAGCATTTATCTGAAATAGAAAAAATGTACTTAACTGTTTTAAATATATGATTATAAATGATGATGATAATAAAAATAATAATATGTTTTTAACAGCAAATCAGCATATTAGAATGATTTCTGAAGGATCATGTGACACTGAAGACTGGAGTAATGTTGCTGAAAATGTAGCTTTGCTCACAGGAATGAATTACATTTTAAAATATATTCAAATAAAAACCAGTTCTTTTAAATTGTAAAAATATTTCAAAATATTGCTGTTTTACTGTTGCTGTACTTTTGGCTCAAATAAATGCAGGCTGGGTGAGCAGAAGAGACCAATTAAAAAAGTCTTATTGTTCAAAAACTTTTATTTCCAAAATAATCGATAATGAATCAAACTGCAAGATTGTAAATCAAATTGAATCATGAAATATGTGTCAAAACCCAGCCATAATAAAGCCCATTTCTGCCACATAAGAAAAAAAACATGCTTTGGTAAATCATAATTGTGACAGATCAGAATTATGCCACACGAAAAGTCATGACTGGTCATATTATGAAGTCAATTTTAAGATAACAAATCAAAATTATGAAAGTCAGTGCTGACTTTTAGTCTTGCGATTCTCACATAAATCTGAATTATGACACAAAAAAAATCTAAATTCCTGACTTACAAGCAAATGACTAAATACATGTAAATCAAAGTAAGACTCATTGCTAATTTCAAGCCACTTGACTCGTTGCATAAAATGACTTAAAATAGACATGCTTAGTCATAATTATGACTCTTTATGTCAATTTTAACTTTCCATCTCATAAGTATGACTTAATATGTCACAATTATTACTTATCTTATTATTATGACTTGGTGTGTTATCATTTTGTCATAGTTTCGACTTTTTAATTTTATAAATTAGACTTAGTATGTCATACCTTTTATTCAAGTATGATTTAATAGGGATGTGTAACCTCAAATATACATTAAAAAGTATAGTATTTATTTTCTGGGAAAAAGGACCTGAAAATATTAAATTCATCTTGGACTCAGATGTATCTCGTGTTTGTCCAATTTAAGTTTTTATAGAATGATTATATGTCACCACCTAATATCACCTACTTCTGACTAGCGATATCAAATGATTCATGGCTGTGATATTAACTACCGTTGCTGTCCTGTAAACTTCAGTTCCAACTGTGCTCCACCTGCCTGTAATTATCAACCCTGAACACCTTGATTAGCCAGTTCAGGTGTGTTTGACTGGGGCAAGAGCTCAAATCTGCAGGATGGTAGCTCTCCAGGAGCAGGGTTTGGTGACTTGAGACAATTGACCATATGCACGGATAACTTCCTTGTTTTAGACAAGCCAGCTCAGTCATTTCCGGTCAACTGTACTGTGCCATAATAGGAGTGTACTTGCTTGTTTTCTATACATAATCCATTCACAATCGAAGAAAAGTTTGTGTAAGAGGACCAAACATCCATGTATACTGTTTCAAAAAAGACAAACGCGAGTTTAATCAAATATGCAAGTAAATTGGTTAAATATGTGCGAGTCATTGCTATGATTGACCATAATAACGGACAAAACATCTGACAAGCTGATGTCAAAAAACAGCTGTGCATTAAATGATTCAGACTAAATTCAGAGCAACAAAACTACAGCAGTAACAAGTTTGTGTTGGTTAAATATAGACTATTTAATAGCTTTCACAGTTATAAAGCTTAAAAGATGTAGTTGTTCAATCATATAAAATATTTGAAATCGATTCATATTGAGTGCATTATTGAATTCTTATACCATTAATATTTAACTTATTTAATTTGTAGTGAACTATATATAAGTACATAAAAAATTCACCCTTATAGGCTGTTTGTCTCCGAGCTTATTTATTTATTTTAATGACTTTCTGCACTTGCTATACTATATACTTCAGTGCAGTGAAAGTATTACAATTTATTATACTAGTCACATTATAATAAATCAAAAAGAAAGACGTCTTTAAAAAACTAGGGAGTTGAAATGGCAGCTGCAGCCAATGATTGATCCTCTGCTGCCATCTTCTGGTTATATGGGGAATTTCATATCATTTTCATCTTAAAAAGACGTTTTTGTAAAAAGACATTTTTTTCATGTCCTTTTTATAAATGAAAAGTGAGTTTTTGCAGTGAATTTTATTTTTATTATTGAAAAATAATAAAGGCTTTAAAATATTACAAGATTTTAAAAATATGTTCACGACTATGAAGGCAAGTTACTGTTTATCAAGAAAATGATTAAGATAAGCTAATGCTAATGTTAGTCTAGACACATTATAATGTTTAGCTGTCAGAAATTTAAATGTACAACTATGCAGGCACTCTCCTGGGATTACCAGACTCGGCATTTAAATGATATGTTGTTAAATAATATGAAACTGAATGTTCATGCCGCTATTATTATTTACGATGTTGCAATTATTATTTAGCTCAGTTTCTGATACGAACGAGGCATTAGAGGAGTCTCAAGAGTGTCCACCTATATATAGCACATATAAAATGAGCTTCAGCTGAAGTTTAGGAGCTGGCTTATCATTATGCGGAAGTTCTAAAGAATCAATTGGATATTAAAAATGAGACAAGCTGCATTTGTCCCGCCCATCAAATCTGTGTTCTATTAACGTTTACTGGCATGATTGACAGGTGAGCATGCTGGAGTCTGGTACATAGATCTGAAGAACGACGCAGGAAGTGCCGGCAGTGGGGAACCACCTGCCAAAGCCGACGTCGTCATGACTCTTGACAGTGCGGATTTCATCAAGATGTTCGGAGGTTAGAAAAAGTGCAGCTGATGCACTTAGAAGATGTTTTAAATCTGAATAATAAAAAACTAAAGCATTCATTAAAACCATATTCTTTATCAATAGGGAAATTAAAGCCAACTATGGCCTTCATGTCTGGAAAGCTGAAGATTAAGGGTGACATGGGCCTTGCCATCAAACTGGAGAAGATGATGGCCATGATGAAGTCAAAGCTGTGATAGGATCACTCACGCTACCTTCTCCTGCCTTACATGATGTACATGATCTCTTTTCTAAAGCACTTTTGCATTAAATCATGTGTTCAGCTTATATTAATTTTAAATAAAGGATTTTCCTTTAGTTATACTTTCTTCACCGCATGTTCTGTACAGTGTAGCGTTGCAACATCATTCTAAAAGGTCTCTTACTTTTTCATTTACCATGGGGTTCGTACAAGGTGCTGGAAGTACTTGAATTTGACTTTTTGAAATTTAAGGGCTTGGAAAACCCTTGAAAATAGTACTTAAAAGTACTTAAAGTGCATTTTGATTTAGATCGGATCCGGTTTGTAAATCACTTAGAGAATTAAATAATTAAAAATAAAAGGATCCGTGATACGTGATTTGAAGTCTCGATCTAAATCAAATTCAGATCGGGACTTCGGGGCTTGGATCGAAAATCATTTGAGATTCAAAAAGATCGGGATTTCGGAGCATTTTCACTAAACTTTTTCTCAGATTTTTTTTTTCTTAAACGGTAGAAAACAAACATCATACAGTTATAAAAGCAAAAACTGAAAAATGAAAGTATGCACAAATACAAATCCCTTGAGAAAATAAACAGTGGTTTTACTCTAGTAAAGTGCTGTATACTTTGTAATACTTTAGTAGTAATACTTAGCATGTGTATCACTTTATTGTTGCCATTTTTTTTATTAGTATATTTTTTTTCTATTTCTCATTTTTTAGAATTTGAAATTAAAGACATCTCTGACTGAAGTCTTTGAAACAAAAAAAAAATAGTGCTTGAAAAGTCCTTGAAAGTTCTGGAATTTCATTTTACAGTATCTGTACGAACCCTGTACCAGCTAACAATTTTTGGTTCCCAGAACGTTCCCGGAACATTCTCAAGAATGTTTCCTATTGGTTAGCCAGGAAAGTTTTCTTTAAGCAAATAGAACGTTCCCAGAACGTTCCCCTAACCTAAAGGGAATGTTCTATTTACGTAAAGAAAACTTTTTTGATGTCTACACATTATTAAAAGCTTATTTTGGACATAAAATTCTGCAAAAATAGTTTTATGATTTAAAAAAAAAAAAAAAAAAATAATAATAATAATAATATTATATATATTTATATATATATATATATATATATAATCAGCATTAGAACAATCCGAATCATCTGGTAAGTTTTAATTAGTTTACATGAATATGACTACTAAAAATAACCTGCAGGGAATGTTCTGGCAACGTTCTCTCTAGGTTATAAAAATAAAACTTCAAAAATAACCTGCAGGGAATGTTCTGGGAACGTTCTTTATAGGTTATTATTAAAAAAAGAGAACCTACAGGGGACGTTCCCAAAAAATAACCTAATGGGAGCCATATTGGGAACGTTAGGGGAACATTCTATGTTTGGGTAAACCATAGTTTCCATCAACATGCCATAATAACTAATAGTTACTGTAAAATTAACCATTTAACCAAATTAATATAGGAGCTCATTTTAACAGTGTAGATGCTTTCAAAATCGAAGTGACAGGTTTTACTATAGTAATTACAGTATTCTTTAAGGGTTAAAGAATAAAAAAAATGGCATTTGTGTGTTTGTTTTTCTTCCTGAAAATGGTTTTAGAAAGTTAGAAAAAAAGTTAGTTAGAAAAAAAAAAAAAATTCTAACCACCACAGTATAATTAAAGTACATATTCTTTAACTTCCTTGGCTTTTATTTTCTTCATAGGATGCGAAAATGTGTGTCAGAGCATTTAATGCTTACATTTTATGATCCTATATAGTCAAATGCATTTTTGCTTCACTTTTACAAACAAAATACAATTATGTATACTATTTTTTTTATCAAAAAGTGTTTTAAACACGTGTTGCAATTTTTCTAGTCTTTATAACATTGTAAGCGTTCAGTCGTCAGGTTAACATTCCGATATAAACGCTAAGTACAGTATATGATTGTAAGTACAAATGCATATTTTGACGTAAATATTCAGTGCTGTCATATATGGCTGTGTAATAAATGAAATACAAGTTTCATACATGCACATTGGCATATCATATATCTCAGACACGTACTTCCGGTGATAGCGGAAGTACCGCCGCACGTCCATTAAAAGCAAAATTAATGGCTTTTGTATAAAATACTGTCAAATATAGCAGAACCGCGGACAAATGAAGAGTTCGCCTTGACAAATGATGCTTGATATCGAACAAAGAGGCAGTGAGCACCGTACGTGAGCGGACATTGGAGTTGGTTCTCCCGCATGAAGGTACATGATGCTTTTTTTCGGGCTCTTTGTGTTGATGCAGATCATCAGACTGACGGGCTCTGTGTCAAAACCGAGAGAGCTGTCTGCGGAGACAACATTTCTGGACATTTGTATGTGCACTCGTTACAAACGCGACTGTGAAGTGAGCAGAATCGCGGTGTATGTTGCAGCTCGCTCGGGTTTCAGTCAGAGTCGTATTTTGGAGATAAACAGACATCAAAGCTTGATGTACGTTACCATAAAACTGATGAGAACAGGGCTAATGTAGTAAACAATGGTTGTGGGCGGTGATCTAGTGCAGTTGTTGCTGATAGGGGTGTGTCTTCAGGTTATTCCACTACTAAAAAACTAATAATAAAAGTACTGTGGTAAATCCATGTTTTGGTTTTGGTTTTCAAACATGTGCCTTGGCGAAAATATGGTGTTTTTGGGAATAACGTGTAAATATTGTGGTAAATTAATCTTCAGATTTTTCTGTTCGATTGTATGTATCCAAATACCATCACAATACCACAATATCACAGTAGCGTTACTTTTTTGTAAAAGACGTTAGCCGATAACACGATTACAAGTAACGTTATAGTAATCGTTTGGATTATGTTTATACACTGTGTGCATAATTATTAGGCACGTTGATATTGTGGTCATATTTTTTTTCCAAGCACATTTGACCAATTCCAAACCACATCAATCTTAATAACTACTGTTCATTTTGTATTTAACTACATAATTGTCCATGGAGGCTGGAAGTAAAAAACTCCTTATATTCAGGTGTGCAGAATTATTAGGCACATTTTCTTTTACAGATAAAATGAGCCAAAAAAGAGATTTACCTCAGACTGAAAAGTCAGAAACTATTAAACTGGATAGCACTGGAATTTGCAAAGTTAAGACATGACCACCAGACAGAAAAACACTTGTTGCGTCTGCATTGTCAGAAAAAACAGGTGGAGGAGAAAAGATGCATGTTAATTGCAAAAAAGTAAGAATTAATGTTAAGAATTAGATACGAAACCATCAGGAACCATTTAGTCTCCAGAAGTGCAATGTGTCAGGTTCTCAGAGACTTTGCTTGGGCAAAAAATCCTAAAAAAATGACCCTCAATTAATAAGAATAACATTCTGAAGTTGTGAAATACATTTTCTTATAGGCTTTATAGACAGATGAGTTGAGAGTGGCTCTTGAAAGACCAGCACCACATCCTCTTGTAGCACTCTTTCAAAAATATATTTTCCAGAATCTGGCAGTAAGCTTTAAGAGTTCATTTTGGTCCATCTCTGCAAGACTGACATTTCAGGATAGGAGATGGACTAAAACTGAAGAAGACCCAACATTTACTGCCAGATTCTGGAGGATAAACTGGAAAGAATGCTACAAGAGCATGTGGTGCTGGTCCTTCAAGAGCCACTCTCAACTCATCTGTCTATAAAGCCTATAAAAAACAGTCTCCGTGTATTTCACAACTCTTCAGAATGTTATTCTTATTAAGTTAGGTTAATTTTTTAGGATTGTTTACCCAAGCAAAGTCTCTGAGACACATTGCACTTCTAGAGACTCAAGGTAGGTTGCAGTTCTGGAAAACGGTGGCGCTGGAGACTAAATGGTTCCTGATGGTTTCATATCTAATTCTTAACATTAATTCTTACTTTTTTTGCAACTAACATGCATCTTTTCTCCTCCACCTGTTTTTTCTGACAATGCAGACGCAACAAGTGTGTTTCTGTCCGGTGGTCATGCCTTAACTTTGCAAATTCCAGTATTGCATTAGTATTGCATCCTCATGGGCATTTAATAGTTTTTGACTTTTCAGTCTGAGGTAAATCTCTTTTTTGGCTCATTTTATCTGTAAAAGAAAATGTACCTAATAATTCTGCACACCTGAATATAAGGAGTTTTTCACTTCCAGCCTTCATGGACAATTATATATCACTTATAAATAATTAAATACAAAATGAATAGTAGTTATTAAGAAAAAAATATGACCACAATATCAACGTGCCTAATAATCATGCACACAGTGTATTCATAAGGTTCACCTTAGCCTTTTTATTTAAAAAGATAGTGTATTTTAATAATATTTTAGCCTAACATTTTAAGATTAAGGCGAGACTGGAGGTGAATAGGGTAAAAAAAATGAACTAATAGTTATGACCTTACTTACCCAGTTGATTGATTACATTGAGAATTGCAAACATTTTTTATATTACAAGTTTTCTATAATTTTACGTTTAAATATGCAAATAAGGCATTATTTAATAAAATATGCACTAATTTTCATACATTTCTAGTACAAAAATCTAAACACTGGATGAGGTCAGTTTCAAAATTCTTGTACATATTAGAGTCAAAAGTTTTTACAGAGGGTATTTTTTTCTCATTTTGTCACTCCATAATTCAGAAAAACCTTAGAACAGACAGGAAACACTATATTTTTTATCGTTTGAGGAGTAAAATGCTGTATAAATTATTAAAAATCAAGCAAATTATATATGAACAAATCCCTCTGTAAAAACCTTCAGGATATAGACAGGAATAAAAATGTAAAGTTTGGTGTGTGTAAGTGCTACTGAAGTGGAGATTTATGGCTCAGTGTAGGAGAAAAAACTCATTTTGAGAAAACTGCCTTTAAAAATATGTATTGTAATTAAAATCTGCTGACACAAATAGATAAAGTGCTATAAAAGAATCATTTAACAGTGTCTTTTGGATGTTTTCTTTCCACTAGTCGGAAAAACACTATGAAAAACCGAAAAGCCCAAAATCTCAAATTTGACAGGTGCATGAAAAAACAGCATTTTTGCCTGCAGTGTCTCCCCTTAAAGTAAAATGTTGCTTGAAAATGTACATGAACATTGTATAATTTGATGTCACTTTATGTAATGTTGACATAAAATCAAATCACCAAGTGTATTTTCTAAATGCATCTTAATGATGCTGTTGTGAAAAATTCATGATTGTGTTTTGTTTTTGTTTTTGCTTTAAAATTTATCATAATATACATTTTTCGATGAAACAAAAAAATTCTCCCGTCATTTTGTCCGCTTAAATTTCTGTCCTTTCTAATAGCGTGTTTTTACGATACACAATCAGCCATATTGGCAGCGCTGAATGTAAACAATGCTACTAATCCGAATGAAACTTGCATATTTTGCTGATTATTGCTTCTGAAAATGATCAATTATTGTCATGTTTTGGGCTGTACTGATCAGTCAGACCAGGAAAAACATTTGGGGTACTACAGACTGCCAAAAGTTAAAACAAATCAAGGTGAAGAGTGCAAAAAAACTGCCGTTTGTGGTTTGGTCAAACTAAACCAGGATTTCCAGGGCAAGAATCTTGACAACATCTGGTTTGTTCTTATCATTTCTGGTCAGGTAGGTGAAATATTAGGCTAATAACTGCCTTCATCCAGTCAACAATCATTGGAAGCATAACCCCTTTATGAAGTTGTTTAATAGAAAACCTGTTAACATTTGTTTATGGTCTTATTTTGTTAGTAAAATCAAGTCCTGGCCTAAATTATTTAAAAAATATATATATTATGTTATTAAATTAAACTAGGTTCCAGCTGCCATTTAATATTGAATTTAAGTTTATCCTATACAAAAACCATTTGTATTGACAATTTTAATTTTATGACGCTATGGTTAATATCATAATATCACTTTATTTTATTGTAAAGGAGTAGCTGATCGCTAAGAAAAGTATCTAATGGATAAAATAAGGTTGGTAATGTTATACAATACAAACCTGTTCATCTCTGAAAATGCTTTTAGTTTGCTTTTTATTAAATAAATTAATATAACAAGTAATATTATCAGCATAATAATTCATAATTAAAGTGAAAAGGGGATTTCTTTTTATTTGAAAAGATGCATGTGACAACTAATTATAATTACCACTAATTATTATCCTAACAATTTAAGATAAAAGTGCAAATTTTAATTTAAAATTTAGCATAATTACACTCCGGTCAAGATTAATAATGTTTTTAAAGAAGTCTCTTCTGCTCATCAAGCCTGCATTTATTTGATCCAAAGTACAGCAAAAACAGTAAGATTTTGTAATATTTTTATATTTTTTAAAATGACTGTTTTCTATTTGAATATTTTATATTTATTCCTGTGATCAAAGCTACATTTTCAGCATCTTTAGTTTTAGTGTCACGTGGTCTGAAATCATTCTAATATTCTGATTTGCTGCAGAAACATGTATTAACATTATCAATATTTAAAACAGCTGAGTACCTTTTTCAGAATTCTTTGAGTAGAAAGATCCAAAGAGCAGCATTTATCTGAAGTAAAAAGATTTTGTAACATTATACACTAATTCATTCTTTTATTGATTCAAAGCATCCTTGATAAATCAAAAGTGATGATAAAGACATTTATAATGTTACAAAAAGATTTCTATTTCAGATAAATGCTGTTCTTTTGAACTTTCTATTCATCAAAGAAACCTGAAGAATTCCACTCAGCTGTTTTTAACATGATAATAATACTAATAATATTTGATGCAACAAATCAGAATATTAGAATGATTACTGAAGGGTCATGTGAGTGAAATAATGATGCTAAAAATGCAGCTTTGAAATAACAGGAATAAATTGCTTTTCAAAATATATTTTCAAAAAGCAGTTTAAAGAGTAAAAATATTTCTAAAGTATAGCGTTTTGGCTGTACTTGAATCAAATAAATGCAGCCTTGGAAAGCAGAAGAGACTTTTTTTTTTCAAAAGCAATAAAAATCTTACTATACGAAAACTTTTGACTGGTAGTTTAGTTTATACGCCAACCGTTTGTTTAAAAACATAATGGAAGTAAAACTGATTTTAGCAAGTAAGTTTAATATATGCAAAAACCATTTGTATGGAAAATGAATGATTAATTTAATACCATAAAATCACAGTACTTTATTGTGAAGGAGTAGAAAAGTAAAGTAATCTACTGGAAGATATAATGTTGATATGCATAAGTGTTCACCTGTGAAAATGCTTTTTCACTTTTATATTTTAAAAGATATTATCTTTTTCAATGTAACAACTTATATATTAAAAAAAGATTGAAAAGATGATTAAAAATGTAACAAATACCTTATTTTTCAAAATGCATCTTAATGGTCTTATTGTGAATCCTACAGAAGTAAAACTGGTTGCAGCTGCCATTTTATGTTTTCAAGTTTATCATACATGCATTGCACTGAAAAACAAACCATTTTTATCATCCCAGGGGAGGAGGCTCAACATGGAGGACTGCTTGCACACATCCTCTGACAACCTGGCTAAACTGGTGAAATGGGCCCACAGTCACGGCACGATCTGCACCTTGATCCCCAACCTCAAACACATGCTGAACGAGGGCTCTCACGGGACCCTGACGGCCCTGTGGGGCTGCAGCGCCGGTCACGCCTACCACTGGCCCCTAAACACCACCTGCAAAAAGGGAAACAAGGAACGCAACCAAGAAAGCCGAAGCATCAACACAGAGAGCATGATTCAGGCGGTCGCCGTCATGCAGAACACCTCCGAGCGCTTCCTCAGCAGTGGCGTGAAAAACAAGGGCGATTCTGGCCAGGGAGATTCCAGTCAAATCCACGACTCGTGTGATATTTCCAACTGCAGCGAACCCTCTGAGATGGACGACAACGGCGAGGAGTACAACAGCCACCTCTACGACATCGTCTGCGAGTCCTCGGCTACCGACGAAGACGGCGACTCGGAATTCAACCACACAGCGAACATCACACACAGGAAAAGATCTGGAAAAGGACCGGGAACCGAGGACAGCACTGATCTGGCCTTAAAGAAAATCAAACAAGAGAGAGGCGAAGACTATTACAGTGTTGCCAATCCTCAAATGCCTAGTAGCTCAGACGGGAATCGCTCCATTGGAGGCGTTACGCAGTCGCCCAAGCCAAATCTTCAGAACCGACCATCGTCCAGATCTTCGATGTCCCAGAAGCCTTCCTCTGTAGATGGGGACTCTATGGCGGTGTCTTCGTCTCCGTTGGACAACTCCCCTTCGTCTATGATCAAACCCTTGCGGGCGCCTTTCCACGTTACTCAGAACAAAATGCACGTGAACTCGAACCCAGCTTGCAGTCAGAGTATGGCGACCTTGCCCCATACGGGAAGGATTGACGCTATGGGGGTGCTGCACAGGGACGAGTATCCCAGGTCTTCTTTGTCTTATGGAGAGGCTTCCATGGGTGTAAACCCTGAAATGGATCTTCTGGGAGCGCAGGCAATTAATACAGAAACTCGAACGGACAACACAGGTAAAGACCCTTTTCTGCACGAAAGTCATGGAGTTTGTGATTGGGAATGTTGTTGGTTGAGTCACACTTAAAATTTCTGGATGTCATTGCATTGGATAACACAATATCATATGCAAATGACATCTGCAAACAAATCCTTTTCTCAGGATGTCTCAGAATTAACAAATTGGTCATACAGTTGGTCAAAAGTTTACATACCCCTTTCAGAATCTGCAAAATGTTAATTATTTTACCAAAATGAGAGGATTCAAACAAAGTGCATGTTATTTTTTATTTAGTACTGGCCTGTATAAGATATTTCACATAGAAGATGTTTACATAGTCCACAAGAGAAAATAAAAATGGCCCTGTTCAAAAGTTTACATACACTTGATTCTTAATACTGTGTTGTTGCCTGAATGGTCCACAGATGTTTTTTTGTTTAGTGGTAGTTGTTCATGGGTCTCTTGTTTGTCATGAACAGTTAAACTGCCTGCTGTTCCCACAAATTCTGTGGTTAACCGGTATTTTTGTGTATTTGAAACCTTTTCAACAGTGACTGTATGATTTTGAGATCCATCTTTTCACACTGAGGACAACTGAAGGACTCATATGCAACTATTACAGAAGGTTCAAACACTCACTGATGCTCCAGAAAGAAAAACAATGCATTAAGAGCTGGGGCTGAAAACTTTCCAACAGATTGGAGATGTGTACATTTTTCTTATTTTGCCTAAATGTCATATTTTTTCATTCAGTACTTCAGTCATTTTTATAAACTCCACTACCATTTTTTTCTTGTGGACTATATGTAAACATCTTTTATGTGAAAAATCGTATTCAGGTCAGTACTAAAAAAACAATAACATGCATTTTGTATGATCCATCTTATTTTGGTAAAAAAAAAATTTTTTTTGCAGATTCTAAAAGGAGGATGTAAACTTTTCAACTGTTCAGTTGTAGCAGCCTGTTGCTGGGGCAGTTACATGATGCTCAGGTCCATGTTACCCAAGAAGGTCATGTCTTTCTTTCTTCAGTCAAAAATAAATGAAGGTTTTTGAGGAAAACATTCCATGATTTTTCTCCATTTAGTGGACTTCACTGAGAGCCAACAGGTTGAAGGTCCAAACTGCAGTTTCAGGGCAGCTTCAAAAGCTCTACACAATCCCAGCTGAAGAATAAGGGTCTTATCTAACGAAACGAAAAAAAAAGTAGGACGATTTTGAAGTTGGAGGAATAAAAGAGTTTTGGGAGTTTTTCCACCTACCCTAACTGTCTTGAACTGTCTACAACAAAGTAACATAATACTTGAAAATAATATTCAAGACACTAATTTTTTTTTTAAAGTAGAGATATTTACTGACTGGTGTAACCTAATAAAAAGTAAAAAAACAAAAAAACAAAACATATATACACCCAAGCCCCAAATTATTCATACCCCGGGCAAATTCTGACTTAAAGTTACTTTTATTAAACCAGCAAGTTTTTTTTTTTTTTTGACCGGAAATGACACAGGCTTCTCCCTAACGATAATAAGATGATGTATAAGATGCATCATTGTGGGAAAAAAATATTTCTCATCTTTTATTTACATTTGAACAAAAAGTGTCATGTCCAAAATTATTCATACCCTTCTCAACAATCAATAGAAAAGCCTTTATTGGCTATTACAGCAATCAAACGCTTCCTATAATTGCTGACCAGCTTTTTGCATGTCTCCACTGGTATTTTTGCCCATTCATCTTTAGTGATGAGCTCCAACTCTTTCAGGTTGGAGGGTCTCCTTGCCATCACCCTGATCTTTAGCTCCCTCCACAGATTCTCAATTGGATTTAAGTCAGGACTCTGGCTGGGCCACTGCAAAACGTTAATGTTTTTGTCTGCTAACCATTTCTTCACCACTTTTGCTGTGTGTTTTGGGTGGTTGTCGTGCTGAAATGTCCACTGGTGCTCAAGGCCAAGTTTCTCTGCAGACTGCCTGATGTTGTTGTTGAGAATTTTGATGTATTGCTCCTTTTTCATGGTGCCGTTTACTGTGATTAGGTTCCCTGGTCCATCGGCTGAAAAACACCCCCAAAACATTAGGTTCCCACCACCGTGTTTGACAGTGGGGATGGTGTTCTTAGGGTTGAAGGCTTCTCCTTTTTTACGCCAAATGAAGGCTACATCATTGTGGCCAAACAGTTCAATTTTTGTTTCATCTGACCATAAAACAGAAGACCAGAAGTCTTCTTCTCTGTCCAGATGAGCATTTGCAAAGGCCAAGTGGGCTTTTGTGTGCCTTACCTGTAGAAGTGGTGTCCTCCTTGGTCTGCGTCTGTGGAACCCAGTGGTGTTCAGTGTCTGTTGGACTGTCTGTCCTGAGATGTTGCCACCAGCAGAGCCCAGATTCATCAGGATGGTCTTGGTGGTGATCCTTGGATTCTTTTTTTACCTCTCTCACTATCCTCCTGGCCAGCACAGGTGTCACCTTTGGCTATCAGACCTAGTCCTCTGAGATTTTTCACAGTGCAGAACGTCTTGTACTTTTTAATAATACTTTGCACTGTAGCCACTGAAGCTTCAAAACACTTAGATATGGTCTTATAGCCCTTTCCTGACTTGTGTGCAGCCACAATGCGCAGCCGCAGGTCCTCAGTGAGCTCCTTTGTCTTAGCCATGACTGTCCACAAACCAACAGCAGAGAGCTTCTGTTTTTCACCTGTTGAGTTGATTAAAACAGCTGTTCCCAATGAATCAGGGTAATTAGGATGCTTTAGAACAGCTTGGACTATTTGGAATGGTATAGAACTTTGGATTTCCCCACAGACTGTGACAGTTTGCAAAGGGTCACTTTTTGTTTAAATGTAAATAAAAGCTGACAAATATTTTTTTCCCACAATGAAGCCTCTTGTACATTGTCTTATTATCTTTTGGGAGAAGCCTGTGTCATTTCTGGTAAAAAAAAACTCGAATAAAAGTAACTTTAAGTCAGAATTTGCCTAGGGTATGAATAATTTTGTCCTTGACTGTGTATATATATGTATGTGTGTGTGTGTGTGTGTGTGTGTGTGTGTGTGTGTGTGTGTGTGTGTGTGTGTCATTTAACATAGAGAGAGGAAAAAAAAAAACCATTAAAAAATAACCGTGAATAATAAAACCAACAGGAAAACACAGAGTACATTTTTAAGAACTTGTTCTTAACAAAAAAGATTTTCTAATTTATTTTGCACTCTTATTTGCAACACCTATTGTTTAATTATTTGAATCTTCTTTTTATGTTTTGCTGAATAGCATGATTCTGCAATATGTCAAGATAAATGACACTTGGATTAATATTTTGTTATCTAATGCAATGATATACAGTACATGTTGGAGCAACTGTATAGTGTTTGAATTCATATTATTCGGTGTCTATTGAGCCTTTGTTTGCTTAAAACAAACAAAACCTTTTAATGATCTCAGAGTGAATGTGCTATAAATAATATTAAAAATGGAATTCCAATGTTGCTCAATCATTCAGAGCTTCAGAGGCAAAGCTGGCGCCTCATGAAATGTGCATTCAGTTTGCTTTGAACATCGCTGCATGCAAATTAAATGCTTCTGTATAATTATTTAATCATGCAAGGCACTTTTGTGGCTAACAGTGATCACACGCTGAATGAAAATCAAATCATTTGAACCGGAAACATCTTAAATAGCCTGAAATAGCTAAAAATCCAAACTGATAATGTACTTACATAGAAATAGCAAACAAACCCAGAGGGTTTGTATATTGTGCATGTGTTTGTGTGAGTGTGCCTTTGGTGAAGTGCTGCCTCATATTGGTTTTCTTAATTACATTTATGACGTTGTCTCAGTCAAGGCCATAAATTAGATTTATCACACCACAGAAGTGTAACCCAACACTACACAATGGAAATGTAACAGACAGGGTGTTGCTTAAACCTTAGATATGATTCAAGCCTGGCAAAAAAGAAGAATGCTGCATTCAAGCACTGATTTAAGATGGGAGTGAACATTTGCTATTTCTGGAAATATACTCACCCTCAGGCCATCAAAGATGTAGATGAGTTTGTTTCTTCATAGAAACATTTGGAGAAATGTAGCATTGCATCACTTACTCACCAATGGATCATCTGCAGTGAATGGGTGCCGTTAGAATGATTTTGATATGAGGGGACAACAGGAGATGAACTTTTTTTGATATCTCCAAATCTGATGAAGAAACAAACTCATCTGTATCTTGGATGGCCTAAGGATGAGTCAATTTTAGCAAATTTTCATTTTTGGATGAACTATTCCTTTAATAAGGAATAAGAATGACTGCATTATGGATGACACAGCTTTATGTAAATATGAAAGCAGTATATTAGTGCTACTTGTTCAGTTAAATGAAATGCATAAATGCAACATAATTCTTAAACATTTTATGACAGTTTTATGACACCTAAATGTTTAAAATTTAACATTTGCATCAGGACTAGATGGATAATTTTACATTGGCGATAACTGGATATGTGGAAATATAGATTCACTGACAGAGACACGTTAGAAACTAAGGCTGTATTTTTTGTAATATCACACATCTATGTAGGTTTTTTTTTGTACAAAAATGACTTATTTCAAAGTACGACAGGGTTTTAGTGCAATGTTAAAAAATGAAAAAATCTACAATTATGAGATTAAAGTCTTAATATTTTGAGAATAAAGTCGAAATGTTTTGAGAATAAAGTCGTAGCAATTAAAGTTATAATATTTTGGGCATATAGCCTGCACATACAAATGGCCCAGATTGCCAAGCCACAGGAATTTATTTGAATATATGTGGATTTATTAACAGAAATCATACCATGTGTTATACTTGCATAGACAGTATGCTTGGAAATAATATTTCATGTCTTCGATTCTTTTCTGGCAGCTCTGCACTAGCCACCCAATAATAGCAATAAGCTTTGTGCTTTTGGTACTTCTAAAGGAGCAGTGTGTAGATTTTTGCAGCATCTAGTGGTGAGGTTGTGAATTGCAACCAACGGCTCCCGTCCACCGCTCACCCCTCCCTTTACAGAAGCTACGGTGGCCCACACGGGATTAAGATGTCGTCCTTTTAGACCGCAAAGAGTAATGAGGTTTCTTTTAAAACGTAAATTAAGGAATTATATTTATTAAAACGATGTTATTGTGAATATTACAGTTACTTGTTCATCATTGTGTCAGTGTTTTTCTGCTAGAACAACAGTGATGAAACGCGATCTGTAGAGCAGTTTGTCCGTTTAGCGCTACTGTAGAAACAATACGGCGACTTCCATGTGAGGGTATGTAGATATAAACTGATAATTTTAAGGTAATAAAAACATAATGGTTCATTAAGTAAGGTCTTAATACACCCCATAGTAGAAAACATAGTTATGTATACTATATTGCATTTCTGTCTAGAGATCATCTTAAATATTACACATTGCACCTTTAATGTTAAACAAAATCTCAGCTTTCAAAATCTGTCACTTTTATGATGAAACACAAACAAATTAAAGAACGTGAAAAACACATTATTGCAAGTCTTGCAATAATGTTTTTCACACTCTTTAATGTGACGGGACAGATGCCTTTATTCACGTGAATCAATTTGTTTCATCAAATTATTTTCTTTGTGAAACTGTCCCCGCCTACTCCGCAAAAACGTCTTGTACAGGTGCTGGTCATATAATTAGAATATCTTCAAAAAGTTGATTTATTTCACTAATTCCATTCAAGAAGTGAAACTTGTATAATGTATATGTTCATTCCACACAGACTGATATATTTCAAGTGTTTATTTCTTTTAATTTTGATGATTATAACTGACAACTAATGAAAACCCCAATTCAGTATCTCAGAAAATTAGAATATTGTGAAAAGGTTGAGTATTGAAGACACCTGGTGCCACACTCTAATCAGCTAATTAACTCAAAACACCTGCAAAGGTCTTTAAATGGTCTCTCAGTCTAGTTCTGTAGGCTACACAATCATGGGGAAGACTGCTGATTTGACAGTTGTCCAAAAGACGACCATTGGTCACGACACAAAAGGTCATTGCAAAAGAGGCTGGCTGTTCACAGAGCTCTGTGTCCAAGCACATTAATAGAGAGGCGAAGAGAAGAAAAAGATGTGGTAGAAAAAAGTGTACAAGCAATAGGGATAACCGCACCCTGGAGAGAATTGTGAAACAAAACCCATTCAAAAATGTGGGGGAGATTCACAAAGAGTGGACTGCAGCTGGAGTCAGTGCTTCAAGAACCACTATACACACAGACGTATGCAAGACATGGGTTTCAGCTGTCGCATTCCTTGTGTCAAGCCACTCTTGAACAACAGACAACGTCAGAAGCGTCTCGCCTGGGCTAAAGACAAAAAGGACTGGACTGCTGCTGAGTGATCCAAAGTTATGTTCTCTGATGAAAGTAAATTTTGCATTTCCTTTGGAAATCAGGGTCCCAGAGTCTGGAGGAAGAGAGGAGAGGCACAGAATCCATGTTGCTTGAGGTCCAGTGTAAAGTTTCCACAGTCAGTGACGGTTTGGGGTGCCATGTCATCTGCTGGTGTTGGTCCACTGTGTTTTCTGAGGTCCAAGGTCAACGCAGCTGTATACATTTACATTTATTCATTTACATTTATTCATTTGGCTGACGCTTTTATCCAAAGCGACTTACAATTGGGGAGAACAGCAAGCGATTCATCCTAAGAGACAGATCGAAGCGGGAAGTGCTCGAAAATACCATACATCAGGCATTGTTATATGAGTACATGCTATAAAGACAAGATCAAGAAAGATTTTTATTTTTTATTTTTTTTAATTGGGTCAGATAGATTTGAAAAAGATGGGTTTTTAGCAGTCGTTTGAAAACTGTTAAGGAGGCAGCATTCCGGATAGGTGTGGGAAGAACGTTCCACCAGGCAGGAACAGTGACCGAGAATGTTCTGGAAAGTGATTTCGTGCCTCTCTGTGGTGGTACAATGAGGCGTCTTTCACTAGAGGATCTCAGACTTCTGGAAGGAGTGTAGATGTGTAGTAGTGAACGGAGGTAGGCAGGTGAAGAGCTGGTGACTGTCCTATATGCCAGCATCAGTGTCTTGAATTTGATGCGTGCTGTAACCGGTAGCCAGTGCAGGGATATAAAGAGAGGTGAGACATGGGCCTTTGTGGGCTCATTGAAGACCAGCCGTGCTGCTGCATTCTGAATCATTTGTAGAGGCCTGATTGTACATGCTGGAAGACCAGCTAAAAGAGCATTGCAGTAGTCCAGCCTAGAAATAACCAGGGCCTGGACGAGGAGTTGTGCAGCATGCTCTGTTAGGAAGGGCCTGATCTTTCTGATGTTGTACAACGCAAACCTGCAAGATCAAGCAGTTTTAGCAATGTGGTCTTTGAAAGTTAATTTGTCATCAAAGATTACACCAAGATTTCTGGCTGAAGTCGATGGGGTAATTGTTGATGAACCTAACTGGATGGTGAAATCATTGTGTAGAGTTGGAGTGGCAGGAAAGACAAGGAGCTCAGTCTTTGCCAGATTGAGCTGTAGATGGTGCTCCTTCATCCATGCAGAGATATCCGCCAGGCAACCTGAGATCCGTGCGGCTACCGATGGATCGTCTGGTTTGAATGAAAGACAGAGCTGTGTGTCATCAGCATAGCAATGGTAGGAAAAGCCATGTGCCTGTATGATGGGACCCAGAGATGTAGTGTATATGGAGAAGAGGAGAGGTCCAAGAACTGATCCCTGAGGAACCCCAGTGACCAGTTGATGAGTTTTAGATACCTCACCTCCCCAGGCCACTCTGAAAGACCTACCAGAGAGGTACGATTTGAACCAGCGAAGTGGTGTCCCTGTGATGCCCAGCGATGAGAGGGTCGACAGGAGGATCTGGTGATTCACCGTGTCAAAAGCTGCAGATAGGTCCAACAAAATAAGTACTGATGATTTGGAATCAGCTTTTGCAGTCCGCAAGGCTTCAGTGACAGACAGTAGTGCAGTCTCAGTTGAGTGACCACTCCTGAAACCTGACTGGTTAGCATCCAATAGGTTGTTCTGTGAGAGAAATAAAGATAGCTGGTTGAAGACAGCTCGTTCCAGTGTTTTTGCTATGAATGGAAGGAGGGAGACATGTCTGTAGTTGTCAATGAGTGAAGTGTTAAGTGTAGGTTTTTTGAGCAGTGGGGTTACCCGGGCCTGCTTAAATGTAGTGGGGAAAGTGCCTGTGAGAAGAGATGTGTTGATGATGTGTGTTAGCGCTGGTAGGATTGTGGGAGAGATTGCTTGGAGAAGGTGTGTGGGGATAGGATCTAAGGGACATATCGTCGGATGGCTGGAGAGGAAAAGTTTGGATACTTCTTCCTCAGAATGGGGACAGAAGGAGAAGAGGGGAGTTTTGGTTGTGGGTGTGGTCGATTTTAGTTCCTGTAAGTGTGGAGCTGAGAACTGACTACTGATAGATGTAGTTTTGTGTGTAAAGAATGTGGCGAAATCATCAGCTGTTATAGAAGTGATTGTAGGAGGTGGAGGGGGACAGAGCAGTGAGTTAAAAGTTTTGAAAAGATTCCGTGCGTCCGCAGCATTGTTGATCTTGTTGTGGAAATAAGAAGATTTGGCAGTATGGACATGAGTAGAGAAAGATGAAAGCAGAGACCGATACATACTCAAGTCAGATGGGTCTTTAGATTTGTGCCATTTTCTCTCGGCTGCCCTGAGTTTGGACCGATGCTCACGAAGAACATCGGATAGCCAAGGGTTTGAAGGAGTAGCCCGTGCTGGCCTGGAGGAGAGAGGGCATAAATCATCTAGACAAGAAGTATAAAATATTTTGACTTTATTCCCGTAATATTTTGACTTTACTCTCGTAATCTTAGATTAAAAATAAATAAATTTATGCCATCATACACAATAACTAGAACAAATTATTCAAGAATCTTTTGTTGCTGAAAATGTTTAATTTCATAATAACCATGTAATGTTAAAAGTTTTCCTCAGTTTAAAGGATTAGTTCACTTCCAGAATAAAAATGTCCTGATAATTCACTCACCCCCTTGTCATCCAAGATGTTCATGTCTTTCTTTCTTCAGTCGAAAAGAAATTAAGGTTTTTGAGAAAAACATTCCTGGATTTTTCTCCATATAGTGGACTTCAGTGGGGATCAATGGGTTGTAGGTTCAAATTGCAGTTTCAGTGCAACTTCAAAGGAATAAGGGTCTTACCTAGTGTAACAATCTGCCGTTTTCTTAAAACAATAAAAATGTATATATTTTTAACCACAAATGCTCGTCTTGCACTAGCTCTGCAATGCATCTATATCTTCACGCATTATGTAGGAAAGTTGGAAAAGTCATTAGTTCTTAGTTAGTTCTTCATCTGTGTTCTCTGGTTCAAAACGGTAGGAAAGGGTTAAAACTAGGGATGCGCCGAATGTTCGGCAACCAAAATTAATAAGTGAATAGGCTGAATAAATTATACTCAAACGCGATCAAATAGAGGCGCGCACTAACACAGCAAAGATGTCAGCCGTTTGGAAGCTTTTAAAACTGTCTGAGAAAGACGCAAAAATCATTACAAGCACCGACAGAGAGAGACTGTTTAGAACCGCATTGCATGTCGGCCAGAGAAAGGAGTGGTTGTTTCTGGTTACTGTAAACCATTAGTAAATAAACCACAGAATGATATGTTAATCTGACAGCTCTGCACAAGCTCTTTAGCCAGGGTTCAAAGTCCAAAGTGCAAGGGAAATCTGTGTGATGAGAATCATTCATAAATCTGCTGCTGCC
The DNA here is from genome assembly GCF_049309525.1 of Garra rufa. Lineage (NCBI taxonomy): Eukaryota > Metazoa > Chordata > Actinopteri > Cypriniformes > Cyprinidae > Garra > Garra rufa. The sequence goes on from NC_133383.1 coordinate 38,154,230, forward strand.
AGCAAAAAAAAAGTTGTACTGAGGTCTTCTTGTGGGTTTCCGCCAAAATAAAAGTCAACATTCATAAATGTTAGTATTGTAATTTTACTGTTGTTCTGTAAAATAAAATAAAAAAGACAAAATTAATGATAACAGTCATTACAACAGCTCTATTAGTACATTTACTATAACATTCACCTTCGCTCAGCAAGCCTGCATTTATTTGTACATTAAAAACACATGCTTGATTCAAGAAGGAGGTCTTAAAAATGGCCAAAGAATATGATTTTACAAACTCATTAATTTTAGGATAAATTGTGCTTTGTTGGTAGGCTACAATGTCTACTAGAATGTTAAAAATGTTCTGTGTTGAGTAAATATTTAAATTATTATTGTTATTTTTTTAAAGCAAGACAAAGCTGAAAAAGCACATTTTTGCAATGGTGAAAAAAACTGGCAAACATACATGGGGGAAAAAACATGTTCGGTAACCATGTATAATTTTGTTCGGCTTCAGCTTCTGCCAAGAATTTTTATTTTGGTGCATCCCTAGTGAAAACTCCAGATGAAGACAAAATCATCCGACATTGTTGTTTTACCTTTTTTTTTGTAAAGGGTGTTTGACTTTCTTTCCATGTTTACTTTGTAAACACTGGGTTATTACTTTTGCCTACGTCACATGAGTATGACTACCTAATGCGTGAAGTCAAGCTGGTGCAAGATGAGCATTTGTGATTAAAAAGTTTTTTTTTTTTGGAAAATGACTGATTGTTTCCCTAGATAAAACCCTCATTCCTCAACTGGGATCATGTAGAGCTCTTTAAAGCTTCACTGAAACTGCAATTTGGACCTTCAACCTGTTGATCCCCATTGAAGTCCACTATATGGAGAAAAATCCTGGAATGTTTTCCTCGAAAACCTTCATTTCTTTTCGACTGAAGAAAGAAAGACATGAACATCTTGGATGACAAGTGGGTAAATTATCAGGAAATTTATTCCAGGGGTGAACTAATCCTTTAAATAAGTTAACTGAACATTAATATTTTAGGGCCGGTGCCCTGGGGCCTCCAACTGAGAGGCCTTACAGCTTAAAACAGGTGAAACAAAAATAAATCAAATGCTCATGTTTATGGTGGGACTTCTGTTTATCATTATGAAATTTCTGCTAACAGTTGCGAGAAGAGAGGGTCAGGTAAACCATGTTAAATTAATATTTAACTTTGTTTAACTGCGGTTCAATGTTTACCTTTTTTAACTAATTCTAGATTTGTACATTGTGATCACTTTTTTTTTGTTGTTGTAAAATCCTATTTTCTGGGACTTGTCTCTCTCTCTACATGGCATTATGAATAAATTCGCTATTACCCAGGCAGTTATTTAGTCTCGGTAAGCTAGTTAATAAGATGGCGTCCTCTCCCATTCTGCAATAAGACATTAAGCTGTTTTCCCAAGAGACTCTGGGGATATTTGACATTTCAGTCAAGATGGAAATGGATGAGGCTCTTATTGCTTTAACTCCAAATAAACCGAACCAAAATAACAGGTGAGTTTTCTCGAAACTTTCTCTCTTTATTGAGAGGAAAATGGATGTCAGTAGAGTTAATGTTGTTAAAGTGTCATATGATTGTGTGTTTTGTCATAAGCATGCATTAAAATGCTTAATAGATCATATTAATATCTCTTTATTGCGGACAAACTATAATTTTATTCTGTTTACAGGTTCACACGAGAAGATGGATTACGCTGTGATTTTGAAAGCCCTCCATGGTTAGTTTTTTTTGCGCAAGAACTTGTTAAGCTTGCTAAAATAATATTGCAGTTTGATATTAATTGGTAAATCTCACACAACTTGTCAATAACCTATCCAGCTCATATTTACTTCAAATTAAAAGAAGGCAATACAATTTATATATATATATATATATATATATATATATATATTATTTGCATAATAGTAGTATTTTTTGTACTGGCTAATTTTTGCTGGTAAAAAAACTATTGCATTACCAAAACGATAGGAAATACTGCGTTAAAGTAATAAGAAATATGAAAAATTGTGAGAAATAAGATGTTAGAATTTGGCAGGAAAATTTGCTTTTTTATAATGAATTAATGTCAATGGTCCCTGATGTTTTTGACCAAAATATATTGACAGGTTTTGTGATATTTACCTTTAAAACTACAGCTGTGCTGTGGTACGCTAGTTGAATTTTCCCTCTGTATTTATTTTAACAATGAATGAATTTGCATGAGGCAAATGAATTTGGAGGAAACTTTGCATCATGGCAAATAAAATAAAAATTTCTCTGATGAAAATGGCTTTATTGTCTGTGGACTCGCCAATTGTTTGAACTGAAATACAGACCAGTCCTTTACTGTTTTGTTGTGTGGGAAAAGCATTTGGTTTGAAGTATGATGTGCGTTTGGTTTCTGCCAGCTGATTGGTTTGGACAGAAGAGTTCGTCCTCTATTAAAGCTCCTAAAACGCTCATTTGATGTATTACAGAGCATCTGATTCCAGCTGCACACAGTTCAGAAGAGCAGTTCTGCCCATCAGATCTGAGTCCAAACAGTGAGAGGTATTTTGAGGAGAGAAAACACCTGGAAGAGTTTATAACAAGCATAGGTGAGCTAGCAGTCCATAACAGATCTAAAAAAATCTCTGAAAAATAAAGGTGCTTAGAAGAACCATTTTTGCTTCCACAAAGAACCATTCAGTCAAAGGTTCTTTAAAGAACCGTCTCTTACTTTTCTTTTTATAATCTGAAGAACCTTCTTTCACCACAAAGAACCTTTTGTGAAACAGATGTTAAAGGTTCTTTATGGAACCACTTAGACAAAAAAGGTTCTTCTATGGTTTTGAAGAGTGTATATCAGTTTGATACACCAGCCAGGAAATGTTTTTTAATGTATGTCTCATTATTTATGCAGATACGATAACCCTACAAAACCTGCAGACGGTTATTGATCGAATCCTGGTGTTTCACGAGCGGACGCAGATGCCCCTGTCTAGTCCGGCCAGACTGGGAGAACAAGAGCTGTTTCCGGGAAGCGGACTCTACCTGCCGCACTACAAACTGGCGTCTATGCTGCAAGAGTCCCGGCAGGACAGCATGAGACTCTTCCACCTGCTGTTCGAGCACTTCTTCAGCGAGGAGGATCTCAACGGGGCCGTTGCTTTTGGGAAGAGGGGGAAAGTACCTGACGGGAAGAAGATCTTGGACAGAAGAAGAGTGGATGGGATTATGTGTAAGTATTCGAAATGGGACTGAATGTCTCAGAACGTTTTTTCATTCCACTGTTATTTGTTCCACTCTTATTTTTAGCAATGACACAATCAGTTGTTCACAATCAATTGTGAGATAAAAGACATTTAGAATGTTACAAAAGATTTCTATTTTAAATAAGTGCTGTTCTATTTATCTTACTTTCCACAAAAGTTCAAAAAGTTCCAAACAATTATTTAATGATAATTTACTCACCCCGTTGTCATCCAAGATGTTCATGTCTTTCTTTCTTGAGTTGATAAGAAATTATGTTTTTTTTTTTTTTTTTTTTTCCCATATAGTGGACTTCTATGGTGCCCCCGAGTTTGAACTTCCAAAATGCAGTTTAAATGACTCTAAACGATCCCAGCCGAGGAAGAAGGGTCTTATCTAGCGAAAAAAATTACAATTTATATACTTTTTAACCTCAAATGCTCATCTTGTCTAGCTCTGCGTGAACTCTGTGTATTCCGGTTCAAGACAGTTAGGGTATGTCGAAAAACTCCCATCTTATTTTCTTCTCCAACTTCAAAATCATCCTACATTAAAAGGTTAAGTTAAAAGTTAAAAAAGAACAGCATTTATTTAAAATGGAAATGTTTTCTTACAATATAAGTCTTTACTATCACTTTTTTATCAATTTAATACATCCTTGTTAAATAAATGTATTAATTTCTTTCAAGCAAAGAAAGAATAAAATTACTGATCCCAAGCTTTAAACTGTAGTGTATATTGTTAGAAAAGAGTTCTGTTTTAAATAAATGCTTTTTTTTTTTTACTTGTTTATCAAAGAATTCTGAAAAAAAAACTATCACAGGTTCCAAAAAATCAAATCAGAATATTAGAATGATTTCTGAAGGATCATGTGACACTGAAGACTGGAGTAATGATGCTGAAAATTCAGCTTTGCATCACAGGAATAAATTCTATTTTAAAGTATATTAAAATAGAAAACCACTATTTTAAACTGCAATAATATTTCACAATATTACTGTTTTTTCTGTATTTTTAATCAAATGTAGCTTTGATGATTATTCAAAAACAAATTATGTTACTGATCTCAAAACTTTGAACAGTTGTGTCTTTAAAAGCCTTCAGCAATTTGCTGATATTAAATATATATCTTAATATTTGTGCCGGTTTACTCTGAGTCTGAATAGCTTTTTTTTAGAACCATCAAGTAGATTTAAAATGTTATTAAACCCCAGTAAAACAAAAACTAAAATAATCAAGGATGTTCTACACTGTTGACCATTTAATAATGAAAATAGAAAACCACTATTTTAAACTGCAATAATATTTCACAATATTACTTTTTTTTCTGTATTTTTCATCAAATAAACACAGCCTTGGTGAGCAGATAAGTCTTTAAAAAACACACAAAATCTTACAGATTCCAAAATTTTTAACGACAATGTACTTTTATTGAAACCTTACAATACTTGATTCAACTTTAACACTGTTTTTGCGTCAGAAATGTAAATCAAACACTATTAAAACAGTACTTAACATTTTTAAATAAAATAACTACTTAAAAATGCATTCAATTATTTGTTTTTATTGTGAATATTCGTTATATTTGTCTCAAAGCCTTTACTTTTTTTGTTTTCCCTAAACTTAATTTTCCTATTGTTTTATCTAAAATATTTTCATTAAAATATAACTTTCTTTTTTTCCTCACAGCATATGTTCTGCGTTGTTCTACTATAGACGGATGGACACCTGTGGAATCATCCAAGCTGAAAAAGGCCTGTATTAATAAATGCAGGCTTCGAATCGGTCAGAAAAAGAAGCAAGAATCTTCACAAGAGTCCTTTATTTTTTGTGACGAACAATCTTCAGGCAAAAATGACCCTTCGTATATGTAACTGCTGATCCCCAAAAATCTCCATTCACAGACAAATGCCATTATTATACCTATGGTTTTGGCCAGTGTATGAACGAAAAGCTACCGATCGGTCAAGAACATTGGATATGAACGATTCAGCTTCAGCACTACGAGATGAACGATTCACGGTCAGACATATGAACTATTTCCATTCCATTCATTTCAACAAAATTATCTATACTGTGATAGTTACTGACTATTGACTCATTTAGTCAACACAAACCTGTTTATAACCATTTAAAACCTTTAGAATAGTCTAGTGCTTATTCACGTTAGTCATGTAGCATTGTAACAATCAAGACGAGATATTTTGAGTTTTGTCAAACCGTTTTGATGGTTTTTACTCATCTCCAGTATCTTTAAATATACAAATGTGAATTATCACTATATCAAAACCACCTTAAACTGTATTTTGTTGCTTTATCTTCCTTTGCTGGTTCCATGAGATCGGTTTTTATCAATTAACATCACACTAAATGGACAAAAGCGTCATTCCTGATGCATGACTGACAGTCAAATGGAGAATTTAGATATTTATAAGCATCCTACAAAGTTTTATTACTCCGCTGTTTTGTATCACATTTGTAATTTTTACCTGAGTGATATCATGTAGACCTATCAGCATATAATGTTACTTTCAGAAATGTGAGATTAGGTTATTCAGTATAAACAACCAGACAATTATCAACTTGATATTCATGATATTCCACGATTTCGTACTGTGAGATGTTGCAATTGTGTGCAGTGGAAAAAGTCACTCAAGGGCTCACATATTTACAATATCTAATGAAATTCGCTGGATGGCATTAGTAAAGCTGACTTTAAAGGGGTCCTATTATGCTCTTTTACAAAGTCTTTATTTTGTTTTGGGGGTGCACTAGAACAGGCTCTCGTGCTTGGTGGTACGAAAAACGCAATATTTTTTTTTACATAATTTACATGATTACAATAGCTTTCTCCCCAGCTTGGCACAAATGGCTCAATTAATTTGGGGGTTTGATGAAGGCACGCCTTCTGAAAAACAAAATGTGTTGTGATTGGTTAGCAGTCCCACTGCGTTACGATTGGCGAACAGCTTAGGGCGTGTTTACACTTGGCGTCTTTTTTGAAACTGCCAGTGTCTGTTTTACATTATAATCCTATGGACTAAACCATGTTTTCAAAAGTCCTGAGCGCTTTTTTAAACGCCACCGCCGCAGTCTTTTTCTGCAGCTCAGAGTGTCTTTTCAAATTGAAAAAAGTTTAACTTTTCTGAAGAAAACACTCTACGTCAAGCGCTTTTTTGACAGCTGACCAATGACAAGCGAGTAGCTAGACCTGTCGTTTCCATAACAACAAGAACAACAAGGAAAAAATGGGAAAGGTGCCGGTAGATATACTTTTATTTTATTGTAGGACCTCCCCATTAACTTCAAAAACCAACGTGCAGCACAGATAGCTTCTTGAGCCGCACATCGTCATGTACAGTAGAGCTGTTGCGCTTTGGGCGTCCATTTTTCGAATCCCGGCCCACAGACCTTTCCCGAACCCGTCCCCTCTCTCCCACTTCGCTTCTTGTCTACATATTGTCCTATCAAATAAAAGGCAAAAATGCCAAAAAAGAAAAGAGCCAGCTTCCTATTTTATCGACATTTCTGCACCACACATAGGCTACTGCAAAGCCAATGGCTCTGGGATACTGTTGCAGCTGTTGTTATAGCAACAAAAAGACGCCCCCTGCTGCAATGCTGCTAGATTTTTTTTGTAACTAAAAAAGCGCCCTTGTCAACTTTTTCTTGTCAAAAAAGACGCCAAGTGTGAACACGGCCTTAGACGGCGTTTCGGTCCTTCCACCCCCTTCCCAAAGCAGCAAGTTCCGTGTACAACTGTTAACGCAAGTTAGATTAAAGTGATTCTTACGTTTTAAATATGGATATTTTTCTTACAAAAACACATCGGTTCGCTACAGGAGGTAGTCTCAGCCTCAGAGGTCATGCCCATGGAACATTGGCTAAACGTTTGATGCATATGGTACACTTAACTGGAAACACTTCAGGAATTTTGAAGTCATCATCTGATTGGTTGAATTTGATCGGATTTCCGGGAGACACGAGTGTCGCGTTTATTTTCGGTCCACCAGGAAACAAAGCGCAGATGACTGATTTACTTGTGCTGCGTCCGAAATCGCATACTTCCCTACTATATAGAATGCGAAAAACAGTATGTGAGGCGAGTAGTATGTCCGAATTCATAGTATTCGAAATACAGTAGACGAGAATTATCCGGATGACCTACTGCTTTCGCCCGAATTCTGCAGTACACATACCATGGACACTTCAGGCTCCAGGAGAGGAGTCGTTATTCGAAAAATGGCGGAAAGTGGAGACGGGGTGGATGTAGTACGTCCGAATTCCATTCATGCTACCCATATTCATACTATATAGAACGTACTGTTTTAACAGTCATGAAGTACGTTCAAATTTATTTTAGTATGCGATTTCGGACGCAACTTTGGTGTTTGCTAAGAGGTGCTTATGCAGACGCCATTGTTGTTATACACTTTTGCAACGTTCATGAACAAATTACTGACTTACTGCTTGTTCTCCCTCTTCTTCTTTAACTCTCAATGCTGGTTAATTCAATGACTGACTTGTTGCACACCAGTCTGTTGTTGTGGGGGCATTTCCACGCCCCGAAACGTGACGCTGAACGAAGCGAACTGTGATTGGTTGTTTGACACGTCGACGGCGCGGCTCCGGCACGGCAATCGGAGGAGTTCACGGACACTTTAGTCAATGCTTGCATTTATACCAGGCATCCTGCGGCTCGCTGAAGCATCCCAGAAGCAGCTATCCATGCTACATCGTTAAATTTAGGCTAATCCTCCCAACGATTTGAATTTCCGTAGGCGGGATTTATTTAAATGCTGTGTAGTCCAAAGGAGCTGTTTGTTGTAGTGCTTGAAAAGGGATTTTTAAAAAAAAAGCTAAATATCTCCCTTTGGAGTGGACTTGAGATTTGTAACTTTGTAGATGTTTTTATGCCCAAACATACGCACCACACACTGGCAAAAATTCAAAAAGTGAAAAAGCATAATAGGACCCCTTTGAAACAATGGAAGGCTCAGTAGCTTAGATCACCTTTTACAACCAAGTATTATGTTTCTTATAAAAACTGGCGTTTGGTATGTATATCACATTGTCCACAAGTGTTCATATAAAGGAAAAAAAGACATCAGCATTTATTATGGTTTTGAAAGGTCACGTCTTTTCATATGGTTGGGAAATCTTCACCTGACCAGTTTTGTACCTACACACTGACGTCCTCATTTTAGCACTTCTACAAAGACTGGTGTTTATTTTCAAGTGTGTAAATACTCCATCATCCTGGTGTGTCTAAAGTGGTCTTATTTGTCATTTTCTGATGCGTTACAATAAAATCAATGACCAAATCTTGGCTGTGATCTGTTTTTGCGTTTGAATCAATTGCTGTAATTATTCAGCTTTTTTGCATGTGGCATCTTATGTTATGTTTTTATTTCATAATTTTGCTTTTACTAGTTTGTTTCCATGATTCGGTGGTATGGTATGGTATTTTATTTAATTTTTTTTAATTGGAATTTATGCTTTTTAATCACAAAATGAATATATTTGAAGTAGCAAAAATAAAACCACTAAAAGAAAAGGCATTTAAGGTAGTTTTATAAAGAAGATCTAAATTTAAATCAACCCAGACAAAGGGAAGGAAATCTCTGCTTTTGTTGTAAGATGTATTTAAATTCTACTCCCTTTGTAGACAATGATAACTGGATCACATTTATAGATTCTAGATTCATGGAAATCAATCAAAATAAATTCTTCTGGAAAGAGAAATGATGTATTCTAACATTACAGCAATGAACGATATTTGGAATTCTTTTGTCCAGTTAAAAAAACCTTTTACATTAATTACACTAGGCATATACTTAGATACAAATTGGCATTTGTAAGAAAAATTCTAATTCAGAACTACAAGCTTTTCTCACAATTCTGACTTTATAACTTGCAATTGTGCATTTATATCACACAGTTCTGACTTTATAACTCACAATCGTAAGTTTACATCTTACAATTCTGAAAGTCAGAATTATGAGATACTCGCAATTGCGAGAGAAAAAGTCAAAATAATGAGTTACAAATTGGGTACAATTTTTACAAATTTTCCCACAATTGCCAGTTTGTATCTCACAATTTTGAGTTTTTGTCTCACAATTGCAATTGCAATAGGAAAACTCAAAATTATGAGATACAAACTCCAGTTGTGGGAAAAAAGTCAAGTCCGTTTCCTCCACTGAATAAAAAATAAAAAAAGGTTATGACTTCTTTTATCAGAATTGCGTGATATAAACCCACAGTTGCGAGAAATAAAAGTTAGAAATGCTAGATTAAATTCGGAATTCAGTTTCTCACAAATGCGATTTTGTATCTCGCCATTCTTTCTTTTTTTCCTCTGAATCGAGGTATAAACTTGCAATTGTGAGTAATAGTCACAATTCAGACTTTTTTTCTAAGAATTGCATAATATAAACCCACAATTGCAAGAGAAAAACTCAAAATTATGAAATACAAACTTATAATTGCAGTCAGAATTTGTATCTCATAATTTTAACTTTTTCTCTCACAATTCTGACTTTCCTTGCAATTGCGAATTTGTTTCTCATAATTCTGACTTTCTCGCAAGTCAGACTTTTTTCTTCTGAATTGTAAGAGATAAACTTACGATTGTGAGTTATAAACCTGAATTGTGATATAAACTCACAATTGGCAAATATAAAGTCAGAACTGTGTGATATAAATGCACAATTACAAGATCTAGTCACACTTTAGACTTTTTTCTCAGAATTGTATGATATTAATCCACAATTGCGAGTTATAAAGTCAGAATTGTGAGGAAACGCTTCTGAATTCGATTTTTTTTCTCATGTGCGAGTTTTAATCTCACAATTCTTTTTTTCTCGCAATTGAGATTTTTTCTCACAAATGCAAGTTTGTATCTCACAATTAAATTTTTTTCTTGCAATTCTGACTTTATCACATATGCAACTTTGTATCTCACAATTCAGACCTTTTTTTTTTTGAAAATTCGAGTTTGTATCTTGCAATTCTGACTTTTTTTCTTGCAACTGTGACTTTATCAGAACTCTGACTTTTTTCTCACAATTCAGACTTTTTTCTCCAAGTTGTAAGATATAAACTCGGAATTATGAGTTGAAGTCTAAAAAGACTGTTCTCAGAAAGTTTTTATATCTTGCAATTCTGACTTTATAACATGCAATTGCGAGTCACTATTGCGATATAAATGCAATTCTGAGATTTTTTTTTAAGTCAACTAAATTTTTTTTCTCAGAGTTAAAAGTTTATTTCCCAGAATTCGGAGTTTTTCACAAAATTCTGACAAAAAAAGAATTGTGAGTTTATATTTTGCAATTCTGACTTTATAACACGCAATTGCAAGTTTCTATCATCTTAATTTTTCAGAAATGCGAGTTTATATCTCACAATTCTGAGAAAAACAGTCAGTATTGGGAGATGTAAACTTGTAAAGAATTATAAGGGAAAAAGTCGCAATTACCTTTTTTTATTCAGTGGAGAAAAAAAAATAATGTATAGAATAGACAAATATCCTGTGTAAACAGCTCCAAGGACTACCATGAAAAACTTAATTGCTGTAGATACAGTATGTAGTTAATAGTGAAAAATTTAGCACTTGTGTAATTCATTCAATTAAAATTTCAAATCAGTTGACAGCCCTAACTGTTCACCACATATTTCTCTGTTTTCTGATCAGGATTTATTATCAAATTTTAGATCAGCACACAATAATTACATTTAAATATATCTTTCCAGAGGTAGCAGGAACTCCTGAGGTAAAGCTCTGTTTCTATTTCAAACAGTTTCTCCAGCTGTGCATGAAATAGAGAGACTGAAAACACTACTGCAGGCTGAGAGAAGCAAAAATGAGTTGATGGGTGAAACCATCAGCGGCCTGAGACAAGACAAAGAGCTTCTGCAACAGGAACTCACCAAGAAGGCTGAGCTCATCTGTGACTTCCTACAAGACCAGCTACGGCCAGGTGACTATTCTTTATAAACCCCATCATATGCCATTTTGGCAACAACAAGAGGCTTGAATAAGCTACACAACTTTGAAAAACTGAGTAGATATTAAAATACTTTACGTCATACTTCCCGATTTTTAAAAACTGGCCATCATACACTAAACAACTGCGGTTCATACACTACCAGAAGTTGTTCGCCAACTTCGAGCAACAAGCGTCAATTTCCCCAGACTGTAAATTGGCGGAAATCATGTAGTGTATTGCAGTCTTACTTTGCATGACATGAAACGAAGCATTGAGATCAGAATGCAGGTTGTGATTTGAAAAACGATTCTCTTGTTTGCTGTGATTGGCAGATAAAAGGAGGACACTTTCATCAAGTCAAATGGAGGCAGGAAGCTCGCATCAGATTATCACCTCCATTGCTGAAGAGGGCACTGCGTTTGACTCACCAGCCCTCTTTGACTCTTTTGAGGAAGTGGAGTTGCATCCACTGGACAGGCAAAGGACCATCAAGATTTCATCAAAGAGAAGCAGAGATGGAGAGAACACACGTGTCCGAAGTAAGAAATGTAACTCAAGACATCTAGATAATGAATAATAATGCTAGATATTTTGATTGTCATTCAAGTCAAATTTTGCTTCACTAAAGAATGTTACTATTTTTCAGTGAAAAACGTTGTGGGTGTCATTGCGCGATATATGGCGGCACTGCAAGAGTTTCGACGTAGCGTATCCATGAAAGTGGCTTTTGATCGAGTCGGCGTTGACCGCAATACCATTTCGAGAACAGCTGCCATTGCAGAACTGAGCTTGGCGGCTCCTGAAGTCTTCCACGCCCTGCCTCCATGGGACGAGAAGGAGGAAACTTTGGCCCACTATGCAGTCAGATGCCGACAGGCCATGGACGACAGCATCAAAGCCAAGATTAAAAGCATGAAAGCAAAAGGGGAGCTTCTACCAATCGTCAGCAAGTAAAACAAAAAGCACAGTGGACACGTGACCACTCTAAAAGAACATTGTATTTCTCATCACTTTTTGGCCTTTGTCCTCAGCCAGCGCACGTGTTGGAAACCTTCGATCAGTGGTGTTGTTCTGAGCCAATTTGGCTTCTGAATGAAATCAAATCATTGTTTTGTATGCCTTGTATGAGTATCATTTTGCCAAACCAGTATTTACTTCAGTGTTAAACATTAGGTAAACAGATAATACTGATATTCATAACTGTACGATTGCATGCTCACTAAAATCACAAACCACAGTGTATGTTTGTATTTTTTAACACCTCTTCCTCTCTGAATACCAGATTAGTGTTATGTAATAAGATTGCCAAGGTGCAGACTGTGAAAACAAAGTGCGTAATGATGTTACACTACATTGTATGAACCACTGAGTTCAATGACTGTTACTGTCAGTAATAAATAGAATATGACTATGTCAGACTTCCTTGATGCTTGTGTACTTTGTTGAAAAATTACTTTGCCATTGATAACTTGGTCAGCAATACAACTAATACAGAATCAGAGAGATAACAAATATTTACCTTAAGATTAGACAGTTCTTGTTGTACCTTCAAAACTTTGTCCTTCCAAAACTTCCAGTAAACAAAAACAAAAGGCTTGTGATCAGGAGTGGTGAACGTCGGTCCTGAAGAACCGCAACCCTGCAGAGTTTTGCTTCAACCCTAATCAAACACACCTGAACAAGCTAATCAAGGTCTGAAGGGTTACTGGGAAGCTACAGATGGTTTTACAGAGTTTTTATTAGGGTTGGAGCTGAACTCTGCAGGATTGCGTCTCTCCAGGACTGAAGTTCGCCACCCCTGCTGTTGATGATTACCTTATACCAGGGGTAGGCATGTTTGGTCCTAGAGAGCCGCTGTCCTGCAGAGTTTAGCTCCAACCATAATCAAACACTCATAAACAAGCTAATCAATGTCTTTAGGTTTACTTAATCTATGGCAGGTGAGGACAGTTGCTCTCTAGGACAAGACTTGCCTACTGTCTTAAGCCAGTAGTTCCCAACCTCTGGAGTCCTGGAGTATTGCCAACAGTACATATTTTGGATGTCGTTCTTATCTGATCTATTTCGGGTCTTGGAATCTCTATTACTTGATGAGTAGATTTAGGTGAGTTTGTTTAGGGAAATATACAAAATTTGCAAAGTTGAGGACTAGGGTTGGGAACAACTGCCTTAAATGAGTATTGATTTGGATTTGTATCCTTTACCGAAAGATAGAACCCTACTACCCTGACTGAGGTCCATTTTGTTTTCTAAGCAATAATGTTCTGGACATATGAAAACACTACCTTCTTCCCTTTCAGCAGACATGGATGAGCGAGCATACCGAGAACAGAATGAGAAGACCATTCGGAGCACTCAAACAGCTCTTCGCAACTTTCGGGACTTCCTGGTTTCGAAGTATCCAACCGAGGCCAGAGAGATATACTGCATCCCCTGCCACGAATTGGACATCTACTTGGCCTCCTTCTTTGTGGATGCACGCCAAAGGGATGGCTCGGAGTATGAGCCCAACAGCCTGGCCAACTACCAGTGTGGCCTGGAGCGTTATCTGAAGGAGCATCACTACGCCTACAGCATTACAAGAGACCGGGAGTTCCAAAGATCCCAGGATGCCCTCAAGCAAAAGCAGCTGGAGCTCAAGTTCAAAGGCAAAGGCAACAAACCCCACAAGTCAATGAAGCTGACTCTTGCTGACGAGTTGCTCCTACGGAAACGGGGGCTACTGAGTCGCTTCAACCCTGAGGGTCTGCTTAACCTAGTGTGGCTCAACAACACCAAGGCGTTTGGCCACTGTACGGGCTTCCATAGCTCCACACTCAAATGGGGTGATGTGCGTTTGCTCAACACAGAAACAGGACTAGAATGTCTAGAGTGGACCTACCAGGATTTTAGTGACCCTAGCACCAGAAACCGAAGGTCCACGACCGAGTTCCGCATCTACGCTACCCCACATGCTCCACAAACGTGCCCTGTGCAGGACTACAAGGAATATGCTCAGCGCAGACCTCAACCAATGCTCTTTGAAGATGCTCCCTTTTATCTGTCCATCAAGCCTGTGGTCAACCTCGCCGCCCTGCACTGGTACAACTGCCAAGCTCTGGGAAAGAACAAATTAGCAAAGATGGTGAAGACCATGTGTGAGAAAGGTAACATTCCAGGAAGAAAGACCAATTTCAGTGTTTACCAGAGTTGCAGCAGCTTGTCCGAGGCCCAGAGCAATCAGTTAGTCCTCATCTGCAATGACCTCAGGCAACAAGCTGTCCAGTCAGGGAGTTCCCATCCTGGTAGTACCAACTTTGTCATTACTGGTTCTTTTGACTCTTCAGACTCTGCTTAATGCTGAAGTGTACGTTTTGAGCAACTAGTAGCACCAAATCGATCTGCTGTTTTCAAGCAAGTTTCCTAAACACTTCCGTCTTCCATATTGTGGACAAGCAGGTAGTCCTGTCCCTAATGCATGGCATTCGTTGAGCAAGAAGTTGACGTGTGAACAGCTTAAACCAGGGGACTCCAAACTCGGTCCTGGAGGGCCGATGTCCTGCAGAGTTTAGTTCCAACTTGCCTCAACACATCTGCCTGGAAGTTTCTAGGATGCCAAGTAAAACTTAGATTACCTGGTTCAGGTGTGTTAAATTGGGGTTGGAGCTAAACTTTGCAGGACACCAGCCCTCCAGGACCGTTCCAAATGCATGGCATTCATTGAGCAAGAAGTTGATGTTTGGACAGCTTAAACCAGGGGTCTCCAATACCCAGTCCTGAAGGGCTGGCGTCCTGCAGACTTTAGCTCCAACTTGCTTCAACACATCTGCCTGGAAGTTTCTAGCATGTCTAGTAAAACCTTGATTAGCTGTTTCAGGTGTGTTTAATTATGGTTGGAGTTAAACTCTGCAGAACACCGGCCATCCAGGACCATCCCAAATGCATGGCACTCATTGAGCAAGAAGTCGATGTTTTGATAGCTTAAACCAGAGTTTAGCTGCAACTTGCCTCAACACACCTGCCTGGAAGTTTCTAGCATGCCTAGTAAAACTTAGATTACCTGTTTCAGGTGTGTTTAATTAGAGTTGGAGCTAAACTCTGCAAGACACTGGCCCTCGAGGAATGAGTTTGGAGACCCCTGGCTTAAACCAATGAGACAAGGTTCAAATGAGTAGGATGGTTCAGTTTGCCAGTGTTGACAGATGCCTACGTCACGAGTTACCAACCTCCTGACATGAAGTGCCATTTTATTTTTTCCATTTAAAATGAGCTGTTTTCTGATATCCTTATATTTGCCAAGTGACTTTTTAGAAGGCTCTTCAAAGCCTCAAAATAGCTTATATTTCCCCCCATCTGCTGCCTTTTGTGTCACTCAGGATAGTCACTTACGAAGGGCTTGGGATTATGCGTGTTTTTGTGGCACCATTAGCCAATCACTGTTGTCAGCATGTCAATGTAATTTTGCAGTGGCTCTAGAGTTATTAGTCACATGGCATTCACATCTCAAGTGATTGGATTAAAAAAAAACTATTATTTAAAACTGTGTACAAAAGGGGCTTTCACACTAAAGGAACCTTTTAATAATTTCTAGAACTATTGGCAGAAGTACCAGCTTTATGGCATATTCGCACCGCAGGAACTAGAAACGGTTTTAGTTCTAGGAACTCCGTTTAGGGGAACTCAATTAGCTCCTACTTCAGAGTAGGGTCTAAAACAATTCTATAGGAACTAGGTGACGTAAGTGTCCTCCATTCACCGCCTGTTGACGTTTGTAAATGCAGTGAATAAATACATCAGTGTCAATAGAGTTCCTCCTGCTGGTGCAAATGTAACCAGGAAAATGGCCCGAGAGAGAAATGAGTTCTCTAGGAACCACCAAGCTGGCTAGTTCTAGAACTGCACAGTGCGAAAGCCCCATAGATAGTGGACACTTCCAGAGAACTTGTGCAAGTGTAAACTGAGCAACTGCCAATTGGATTAAAAAGAATGCTAATGGATAGTTTTCGCAAGGTATAGCTTGTATAAACCAAGGAAATAGCCACTTTGTATACACTCCTCAGAAATACAGTCTACAAATGGCTGCATGGGATAGGAGATAGTATTTTATCCTTGGAAAACACACATGGCAGCTTTAAATTCGATTGTATGATTATTTTAGGTAAGCATTAGCCAAGTCTTAATTGTTGTTTCTGTCAATGTGTATGAAACTTTGATGTTGTCTTGCTGTCTTGATTATATTGTAACTACACATGTCTTATGTGCATTGCAAAATATACATTATCCAGTGCAGTATTAAGTCAACCTAAGACATTTGGATGCTAATTTTGTGTTATATGTACGCCAACAATTATGTGTTTGATGATAAAATGTCAATCCAGTTATTCCATATAATGTTGTAGACATATGAATGTAGTGGAACAAATCCTGTTATCCGTCATATATATTCCTGTTTTGGAAGTGTTCTGTGTTAATGTAGACGTTCTCTTCAATATTAAGCACTTATGAGATATGCTACATTGTTAGATACTGTTTGTGTTAGATATATTACAGATGTGCCTGTTCAACATATGTGCCTGATATTACATTATTTATTCTAGAACGTACACAACAAGGATTATTTAAGGTTACAAAAACAAACACAATGGTTACAAATTAAGGTGAGAAACAAATATTGTAGCATAAATAAAGCAACCCTGTCAGATGAATACAGTTAGATTTCTGTCTTTATCAGTTTTATCGCACTATTTTACAGCTCCACTGTATTACAACTGTATTGTTGAATTTTGCCTTTGGAATTGAGGATTTTTTTAATGCCTTTTGTTAAGTATTGTGGTCATTAGATGATACTGGACTTGGCTTTCCTTGCACAACAAAATAATGAAAGTAACAGCGGATATATATTAATACATCGATTACTTATGTGACCCTGGATCGTAAAACCAGTCCTGAGTAGCACAAGTATATTTGTAGAAATAGCCAACAATACATTGTATGGGTACTTTTATGCCAAAAATCATTAGTAAGATTAAGTAAAGAGCATGTTCCATGAAGATATTTAGTAAATTTCCTACTATAAATATATCGAAACTTAGTTTCTGATTAGTAATATGCATTGCTAACTTCATTTGGACAACTTTAAAGGCGATTTTCTCAATATTTAATTTTTTTTTCCACCTACAGATTACAACTATTTGAAAATCTGGATCTCGGCTAAATATTGTCCTGTCCTAACAAACCACAAATCAATGTAAAGTTGGAAACTTAAAAAAAATTGACGCTTATGGCTAGTTCTGTGGTCCAGGGTCACATATATTAAAAATGACAAAACAATAATAGTTAGGTTTTCTCATTTTAATGTAAAATCATGAAAAAATACTGGCTAGCATACAACAATCTAAAAAACAAAAACCTTTATATTAATGAAAAAACAAAGTCATCTAGCATGTCCACATTAAAGCTTCAAATAGCAAGTTTTTTACAAAACAGTAAGTCAGTCCGTATAGCTACTGCTTATTTACTCTGGGTCGAGTCTGGGCAACACAGGCAGTATAAGATTACCGAAGGAGGAATCCTGAGTGATGAAGAAGCCGGATGAGTGTGCATGGGCATGCTGAAACCAAACCAGAGAAAAATACTCATTTAATTAATATTACCAATATAGATGAATACTGAAACTCCCAACATGAAGCTTACGATACCTGTAAAGCTGCTTTCTGCTGTGCTGCAATGTGCTGCTGTTCGGCCTGATCCCTGAACTCTTTATTTACCGCTGGTCGAGAAAGTGGAATGCTGGGAAAGAAAAGCATATAGGTTATGAGTTTTTATAAGTATGAGAAAAGTGATTATTGTTAGGACATCTGGAAGTTCTCTCCATATAGTGGACTTCTATGGTGCACAGGAGTTAGAACTTCCAAAATGCAGCTTCAAAGGGCTCTAAACGATCCCAGACGAGGAAGAAGGGTCTAATCTATCGAAACGATAAGTTATTTTCTTAAAAAATGACAATTTATACACTTTTTAATCTCAAATGCACATCTTGTCTTGCTCTGCGTGAATTCTGGTTTAAGACAGTTAGCGTATGTTGAGAACCTCCTATCTCATTTTCTTCTACAACTTCAAAATCCTCCTACATCGCTTTTTTCCCTTTTTTGTAAAGGGCATTTTATCTACTTTGCACGTTCACTTTGTAAACACTGAGTCGGTACTTTTGCAGCGATTTTGAAGTTAAAGGAGAAAATGAGATGGGAGTTTTTCGACATACCCTAACTGTCTTGAACCGGAATACACAAAGTTCACTCAGAGCTAGACAAGACAAGCATTTGAGGTAAAAAAAAAAAAAAAGTATATAAATTGTCAATTTCTTTTAGAAAATAAATGTGCCTAATAATTCTGCACAACTGAATATAAGGAGTTTTCACTCCCAGGCTTCATGGACAATTATATATCACTTATAAATGATTAAATACAAAATTAATAGTAGTTATTAGGATTGATGTGGTTTGGAATTGATACAATGTGGTTGGAAAAAAATATGACCAGAATATCAACGTTCCTAATAATTATGCACACAGTGTGTGTGTGTGTGTGTGTGTGTGTGTGTGTGTGTGTGTGTGTGTGGCCTTGTTTTTATATCCTGGTGGGTACCTAAACCTGAATACACACAGACTGGTGAGGACTTGTGTCACCGTGGGGACCTAAATTGAGGTCCCCATGGGGAAACAAGCTTATAAATCGTGCAGAATAAGTTTTTTTTTTTTTTCTTCAAAATGTAAAAATGCAGAAAGTTCCCTCTTAGGTTAGGGTTAGGGGTAACGTTAGGTTAAGGGGATAGAAAATACAGTGTGGACACTGGACAGTATAAAAACCATGTGTGTGTGTGTGTGTGTGTGTGTGTGTGTGTGTGTGTGTGTGTGTGTGTGTGTGTGTGTGTGAGAGAGAAATATTGAAAATTACAATTAAAATGATTTTATAATGAAATGAGTTTTTGAAAACAGTACCTGGCTCCTGGGTTATTCATAGACTGACTCTGTATCAGCCGTCTCTTCTCCTTATCCAGCTCAGCTAGAATAGCAACTCGGTTTTTGTTTTGAAATCCCACTGAAACCAAATGTACAGATTGAATAATTAAAAACAAGCAACTAGTGAAATTTAAATCTCGCAAATCTAATACAAACACAGCGTTGGAGTAACAAAGCGACCTCATTCGTGAATATTTGATGGGCAACCGTTTTGTATATGTTGTTATATTTAAGGATTTACTTTGAAAATGACTTAAACGGTATATATCACATTCCTTGAGCTCTAAAGAAGTATAAGAAATGACAGTCCAGCTGTTTCTGGCATCTGATATTATCAGGCTAAGTTACAGTGTTTACCTTGTGCGGGCGGATTCGCGGCCATTTTACGTGCTCGAAAATCTAAATCTAAACCAGTAACGTTACTCACTAATATTACAATCTACGCCTAAATTAAACAATTCAACCTAAAAACCGAAGCATGTTATCCTCTGATAAATGAAGGAGCTCTCCTGTCTTCTTCGGTAAGCGCTTGTCGCGTTGCTATTGTTTTCTTGCTAGCAGCGCCACCTGAAGAACTGGAGCGACTGAGGTAAACCTTTACAGCATTTTTAAAAGCTTTATTTGACAAATTATACGCCTACATTGTAAATGTAAGAAAATATATAGACGAACTACGACTATATCAGACATTTCACAGCAAATGTTGTTAGCTAGCATTACATAAAAACACGGGGAATTCAAAATATAAAAGATAAATTACGATTATAAACATATTTTATTGAACTTACTTGACTAGAACAGGGTTTAGCAGCTTTTATATTATTGATTAGTGAGTCGTGAAAGACATTTATGCAAAACAATGTTTACCTGACATACAAATAATGAAATGATGACATTGGTGCTTATAATGAAGTTTGTTCATCGCTT
The DNA here is from genome assembly GCF_049309525.1 of Garra rufa. NCBI lineage: Eukaryota > Metazoa > Chordata > Actinopteri > Cypriniformes > Cyprinidae > Garra > Garra rufa. Next base: position 38,174,387 of record NC_133383.1, read on the forward strand.
TTTTAAATTTTAATGAGTAGGACACTGAAAATAAACTTTTTATGTAGTTCAGAGGGATTTTAATTCGATACATGGTGTTTAATCACATGGATAGACATGGTATGTGTTAAACAGAAAGGATGAACGAAGTCAACAAAACTCAAACGCTACAGCTTTATACAACTCGTCATATGAAAACATGAACACATTTATACATTAGTGAAGGGTTTCATTTGTGAAAAAACATGGCAATTTTCAGAAAGGTACAAAGGAGCACTGATGTTCATTTACATTTATGCAAGATTACATTAACTGGCTATATTTGGACAAAGATGTGAACTTACTATTCACTATCTTCTTTTTTTAGACAAAGTCCAACCTGAAAATCATTTGCATCTGTCAGAATTTGAATGGAGGGAAGGTTCTGCAATAAGAACGGTGTTTATATCACAAGATATCAAAAAGATGATCTAAAAACAACTAAAGCGGAGAAGATATTGAAGTTTTGGATGGCACAGGTGAGGAACCCTGCATTATCATGTCTTCTCGACAGGAAAAGAATATAGTGGGCCTATGCATTATTTGGAAAAACAGCTGCTAAACAAATGCAATAATGTGAATGAGAAGTCATCTTGCTGTCATGCAGCTAATGAATGTTTACTATTAATCATGAGGATATTTACATAAAAACGCCCTGAGTATAGAGGTGGTTATTAAGGCAGACCAAGGTGCATACGCTATATTTCATGAAGGTCTTGAGGAAACATCACTCTATTAACTCTATTAACTAATCCAGCTGTTTGAGTGAAATGTAGGGGAGATCAGATACCTAAAATGTCAAAAATATCACACGGCTTCATGACAGTGTGATGGTCTGTTTAGAGATGAATAAAAGTAGTTTTATCAAAATAAGATTAAGTTCCTTCATAGTTTCAGCAACTGAAATTTGAACTAAAACGGAATAAAATCAGATCTTTTGGCATGCTGTTGATGTTCAATCTGTTTGAGAAAGCAGACGTCCACTGAGCACAGTGAGGAATCGTTTGAGCCGTTATGTGAGAAGGCACTATGAGCAAAATTAAGTCCTAAAAAGCAGCATGTCCTCTAGTGCTCTTAAATAACGCTTAAAAGTCTGTATTTAGCACCTGTGCCAACCAAATCATGGCTTCAACCAAACCTAAAGACCACCTTGAGTTGATGATTTTTTTTTTCTTGAAGCACTTTTGAGTAATTTGATACCATAGAATTGTTTTAAAGGAGAAGTTCACTTTCAGAACAAAAATTTACATAATTTACTCACCCCATTGACATTCAAGATGTTCATGTCTTTCTTTCTTCAGTGGTAAAGAAATTATGTTTTTTAATGAAAGCATTTCAGGAGTTTGAACTTCCAAAATGCAGTTTAAATGCAGCTTTAAAGAGCTCTAAACAATCCCAGCCGAGGAAGAAGGGTCTTTTCTAGCAAAACAAGATTAAAAAAAGTAAAATTTATATACATTTTAACCTCAAACACTCGTCTTGTCTAGCTCTGCGTGAACTCTGTATCAGGTTTAAGACAGTTAGGGTATGTCAAAAAACTCCCATCTCATTTTCTCCTTCAACTTCAAAATCAAATCAACTTCAACATCGCTGTTTTACATTTTTTTGTAAAGTGCATTTCTTTTTCTTTGCACGTTCACTTTGTAAACACTGGGTCAGTACTTTTGCAGTGATGTAGGATGATTTTAAAGTTGAAGGAGAAAATGAGATGGGAGTTTTTTGACATTCCCTTAACTGTCTTAAACCTGAATACACAGAGTATACGCAGAGCTAGACAAAGTTTAAAAGTACATAAATTGTCAATTTTTTTTTTTTTTTTTTTGAAAATAACCAATTGTTTCGCTAGAAAAGACCCTTCTTTCTTGCCTGGGGTCATTTAAAGCCCTTTGAAGCTGCATTTTGAAAGTTCAAACTCATGGGCACCATTGAAGTCCACTATATGGGGAGAAATCCTGAAATGTTTTCCTCAAAAACCCATTTCTTTACGACTGAAGAAAGAAAGACATGAACATCTTGGATGACAAGGGGGTGAGTAAATTGTCTGTAAATTTTTGTTCTGGAAGTGAACTTCTGCTTTAATATCACATGAGGAAATAGCTATTAATAAAGACTATATTATGCCAATGAATCACAAACAGGACATGTTTACGCCATATTTCACCCCAAAAGCAAAAGGTAAATAAAGTCCTAAAAAGTTTATGCAAGATGCATAATCCCATTATAGGACAAAAAAAAAAAATTCTCATTAGTGTCCAATTATTTTAAATTCCGAAAAATATTTAAAAGAAAGCCAAACTGGAAAACAATTGCATTTAAATGACCATACAGTAAGATTTTTTTCTTGAATTATGCATATGTACAAATTCTGTATTATTTGATTCTCATTACTGTAAATTGTGCTATAAAAAACAAAACAAAATGCAATTATTATTAAAATCTGAGAATAATTATACTAACAGTAATAATGAGATTTCCCTTGCATTATACATAATTGCATTATGCAAGATTATCTTTATATAGCGTTTATGAAAAACCTTTCATATAAATAAAAAAACTTATTTTTCTCACAACGTAAACTATGCTGCAAAAAAAAAAAAAAAAAAAAAATCGGTAATAGTTATTTAAATGAAATTACAGTAATGAGAATGAGTCTTCCCTGTTTATTATACACTATCTTTTTATAAACAGTTCATTTTGATTAAAAATAAACTAAAATAATTTTACACTACTAAAAAAAAAGTCAAAATAACATTTACATTAATGACAATGAAACTTCCTGCATTACGTTTAATGATTGCAGTTGGATAACGATAATGGAAATAATGTAGTTATCCTGAAAAGTGGTAGTTTACCCAAAAATGAAAATATTGCCATTTATCCACCCTCATGTTGTACAAAAGTAGTTTTGGTTATTGACTTTAGTATTGAGAGGGGGAAAAAAAACCCCCACAAATTTCTCAGAACATCTTTTATGTTCCACAGAAGAAAGTCATACAGGACATGAGGGTGAATAAATAACACAAATTTCATTTATTAGGTGAACGTTTTAATGCCTCCTAAAATTCAGTATCTTTAAGCAATAAACATTTTATTTTGGGATGTAATATGACCTGAACATGTTCTCGACAGGTTTTGAGATTCACCCATAAATTGTTTTGTTACTGACTACATATGCGTGGACTCATCAGACTCAAAGCATGAAAAGGTTTGATTTAATTCGGCCCCGACAGAGCTCATCAACCAATAACTGCAAAGAAAACCCAAAACAAACAAATCCGGAGAAAACAATCATTGAGCAGGTTCTCAACTGATCTATGGATTGAGATGAAGCATATCAGGCTTTAAGACTCACTACTGGATTACAAAGCTTATTCGGATGCTTGTTTTTTTCATTAGTAAAGATTCAAAACTAATCTTATAGATTAGAGTGCAGGAAATCTGTACCACCATGCTCTGGTTCAATCTTGTGTGGCCCTTGTTTCTTCCAGCGACTCTTCATGCTTGAACGTGAATGGAACAACGAAAACTGGTCAAGGAACACAACCTGCTGTGAGCAATTAAATATAATGCAGCTACAGTACAGGCTACTTACTGTATACAAGTCATGATCAGACGGCTAATTACATGTGCAGGGAAGTTCCTTCCGTGTCCTGACCATCCAGAGGTTATTAGTAAGGGCTTTCAGATGACAGTGAGCGATAATATGAAAATCCAGTTTTAAAAGACAAGTATCATGATTATGCAGATTTAAAAGTGGAAAACGTTGCCAAACAAAACAAACTACCTTAAAATTGTATCGACTGTTCTAAAATAAACCCCTTCCGATAAAGCAAACAGTTTAAGTCCGTCGCAGGGGCTACAATCAAGTACTGTAGTCCTCCTACTGAATATAGTGCGTCCTCCACACACATCTCCACACAATCCAACGGGAAGTTCTGGTTTGTGTGTTTTTTTTTATTAGAAGGCCCATGAATCCATTAGAGGGGCCGGTAAAAGTGCCCTCGGTGGAGCCCGATTCTATGTTCAGCAACACTTTGGGTCCCGAGTCACAGCTTTAGCAGTTGATGGGACAGTCCGTCTTGGCTTTGCCAGCAAAACTGATGATTCTCCTGAGGCAGCGACCAAACTCCTCCAGAATGAGGCGTTCTGCCATGGCCTGAGGCTGGTTGGCGAGTTCAGCCTGCTCGGCTTGCTCTAGCAAACAGTCACACGTCGCTTCAGCTACTTCCTTTGTTACGAATGTGTACGGCAACCTAGAAAGAGATATACACCTTTGAATTAGTACAAGATCATTCTTGAACACTAAAAGGACACAAGCCTGTAGTTTTCCATGTGGTTTCTGGACAGTTGCTAGAAGAATGCCAAGGCATTTTAACATGGGTTGTCTTTATAAGATGTAACAAGTGTAATAAGCTGATTATGACAGTTAGGGTATGTCAAAAAACTCCCATCTCATTGGTTGGAGTCATTTAAAGCTGCATTTAAACTGCATTTTGGAAGTTCAAACTCAGGGGCACCATAGATATCCACTATATATTCCTCAAAAAAACTATTTCTTTACGACTGAAGAAACAAAGACATGAACATCTTGATGACAAGAGGGTGAGTAAAATATCAGAAAATTTTTGTTCTGGAAATGAACTTCTTAATTTCAAAAAGTCAAATAAAAAATAAAATAAAAAAAACTAACACTTTAAGCACCTTTTTAAAGAACTTTTGCAATGGCTTTAGTACACCACTGTCGCTTGCGGAAACAAAATGGCGTTACCATGGGTGGAAACGGGCAGATAATCAGGAAAAACGGGAGCAGTAATATTATTTAAAGGAACACTCCACTTTTTTTTGCAAATAGGCTCATTCTACAACTCCTCCCGAGTTAATAAGTTGAGTTTTACCGTTTTGAAATCCATTCAGTCGTTCTCCTGTTCTGGCGATATCACTTTTAGCATAGATCATTGAATCCAATTAGACCAATTGCATCGTGTTCAAAAATGACCAACGAGTTTCGACATTTGTCGTATTTAAAACTTGACTCTTCTGTAATTATATAATGTACTAAGACCGGAAATGTAAAGATGCGATTTTCTAGGCCGATAAGATTAAGAACTACACTCTCATTCTGGCGTAATAGTCAAGGAAGTTTGCTGCCATAACATGGACACAGCAGGCGCAGTAATATCACGCAGCGCCTGAAATTAGTTCCCAGCTAGGTTAGCATTTGCACATGTGCTGCGTGATATTACTGAGCCTGCATCGGCAGCAAACTTCCTTGACTATTACGCCGGAATGGGAGTGTAGTTCCTAATATTATCGGCCTAGAAAATCGCATCTACATTTTCTGCTGGTCTTAGTACACTTTATAACTACAGAAGAGTCAAGTTGCAGAGCTGTTGAAGTGAAGGTGGGACGTACTTTCCGCCTCCGCTGGTGATGGCCGGTGTGGTTCTGGTGAGCAGATCTGAGATCTGTGAGGAGAGTTTGGTTTTGGCTGCGGTTTGCTGCTGGACTCGCACCTCTGCAGCATCTGCCAGGTGCATCAGCGTTTTCCTCTCAGGACTCTCCTCGAAGTTCTTGCAGCCCATGCATTTGCAGATGGACGAACACATGATCTTTGCCTAATGCAAACAGACAACAGAATGATATCTGGTTCTAAACAAGTGAAAACCCCTTGCAGTGTGCAGACACTCACCTCGTAACACTCGCAGTAGTTTTTCAGACAGCCAGACTTCTTACAGTTGCAGCCTTTGCTGTGTCTCCTGTCTGACTCCCCTTCTTTGCCTTTGCCGATCTTGGGCTTGAAAGCCACAGGGTTTCTGTCTAAACATGCCTGGGAGAAAATACATTACTTTATACTTAATTTGAACTGTCCTGTTCAGTGAGGCAAACAAGATGTCAAGGGCTTGCTTTGCTATTGCTAGGTGGTTGTTGACATTTGAAATACTATGTTCGTAGTGAGATGAAAAAAACAAAGGAAAAAAACACAGATCTGCAGATACTTGTAGGGCCCAGATGCAATCTGTAAAACACGGATGGAATTGTAGAATCCAGGCATAAAAACTGAATTTATTGTATAACGTTAAAAGTCATGGAATTTGCCAAATTTTGGATGAATAAATAAAGAGAAAGTCAATGCACTTAAATTAAAGCAAGATATGGACTAGTGCCTGTGAATATTAAGTCACAATAATACTACTTAAATATAAACCCTTTGCATGTCTATGTGAATTAATTCCTTTACTACACACATACTGAAGTGCTTGTGACACGCAGTGTTTTCAGCCTCTTCCACCTCAATATACGAGTACATGAACACATGAACGTAATCTCTAAAAACCGCTCTGAGAGTCACTTCATGAGCATTACAACTTACAAAATCATATCACATGTAAAGACCTTCACGTTTCTGTTTATAACAACCCATCAAAATAAAAGTTCAGTTTAACTTAAAGAAACTGTGACTGAAATATATTACTTAATGTAATAATAGTACAACTACAACTAATAATAATAATATTAAAACATTATTTAAGATATATTTACCAGACAAATGTAAATATTCACATTATTTCTGAAAAACAAAAAATAAATAAAATAATAAAAAAAAATTTTTTCGTTAGGATTAGAGTCAATTAGATATGCTTTTGATTTGCAAAATTTAATGCAATCATTCAAATGGAATCCAGAAAATTAAAGGAAAACAGAAATTCGTAAAAAATTCAACCGAATCTGAGAGAAAAAAAAAGATTTCATAGGACCTTAAAAATTTAATATTTATTAAACTTTTAATAAATTGCACAAGTTTCATGATTTCAATTGATTACACATGCTTTTTGATTAAAATCTTTAATTTAACTATCAAAACAGAGTCTAGAAAAATTCAAATGGGGAAAAAAAAAAAAAAAAAAAAAAATGGAATTCAGAAAAAATATAATGGGGAAAAAGAGATTTCATAGGAGTTAGATAGGCAGTAATTCATTACCTTGATGGCCTTCAGTCTTTCACTCTCATGATCAAGGTTGTTGAAGCAATTAACACAGTTGCAGTTATTACAGAATTCCCCGTTGGCAAAGCAATCACAATACCTGTGAAATGACAGATTAAGCTTTTAGTGTAAATGCAAAATACAATTCATGATAGAACTCCAGCTGCTGTAAGAGTGACAATGTTCAAAAGTTTGCGACTTGTACGAGTTTTTAATGTTTTTTTAATGTTGATGTTTCTTATGCTCACCAAGGCTGCACTTATTTATTAAGTTGGCTTGGGAAAGCCAACTTACTGAAATCCTATTTAAACTTATTATTAAGTTGGCTTGAGAAAGCCAACTTACTGATATTCTATTTTCTTCCTATCCAAAAATTTCTGACTGTATCTCCTCCTAGAGCTTTAACTCTACAAACTCCAAACTCAGTCCATATCTTCAGTCTGGTCTGACTCGAGTTGCTATATCTTTTCTAACTGATCGGACTTACAGTTTTCGTAAAAATGCCGATTAAAACTGGGGAAAATCCCATTGACTAACATTGACGGAATGTTCAAATGAGCCAAGACTTTTCAAACTCCAACTGTCAAAATTCAAATTTAAACTCCCAGAATCCTTTGCGACTCAGTCAAGCCCTTCTATGTACTATTTCTAATCCATTCAAACTCATCTGTCTATCTATCAAAATCATGCTAAAAACATGCTAAAATCATGCTAGTAACTTGGTAATCATGCTAAAATCATGCTAGTAACTTGGTAATCATGCTAAGATCATGCTAGTAACTTGGTAATCATGCTAAAATCATGCTAGTGACTTGCTAGTCATGCTAGAATCATGCTAGTGACTTGCTAGTCATGCTAGAATCATGCTAGGGACTTGCTAGTCATGCTAGAATCATGCTAGTGACTTGCTAGTCATGCTAGAATCATGCTAGTGACTTGCTAGTCATGCTAGAATCATGCTAGGGACTTGCTAGTCATGCTAGAATCATGCTAGTGACTTGCTAGTCATGCTAGAATCATGCTAGGGACTTGCTAGTCATGCTAGAATCATGTTAGAATCATGCTAGTAACTTGCTAGTCATGGTAGAATCATGCTAGTGACTTGCTAGTCATGCTAGAATCATGTTAGTGACTTGCTAGTCATGTTAGAATCATGCTAGTGACTTGCTAGTCATGCTAGAATCATGCTAGTCATGCTAGAATCATGTTAGGGACTTGCTAGTCATGCTAGAATCATGCTAGTGACTTGCTAGTCATGCTAGCATAATGCTAATACCATGCTAGTGACATGCTAGTCATGCAAACAACATTCTAGTGACTAAACTTAAAACTTTTTTATACTTTTTAAAACTTTTTTTTAAAAACTTTTTTAAACTTCTCAAAACTTCTTTAAACTTTCTGTTCCGGCTTTCTCAAGCCAACTTAAAGTTTGTCTTGACGAACTTTTTTATCTAGTTCTTCTTCTTCTTCTTATTTTTCTGAGCGGAAAATATTTAGACACCTACTCCTCCTAGACCGTTCAAGCTACATACTCCAAACTCGGGTCAGATCTTCCTACTGTTCAGACTTAGGTTGCTATATCTTTTCAGACTGTTTTGAGTTATGGTTTTCTTAAAAATTAATATTAAAAATCATAAAAAGGTCCCATAGACTTTCATTGACCAAAAGTCCATTGCTGCGTCCCAATTCGCCTACTTATACTACGCCCTAAAAGTATGTACTCTTTTTGTGAAGAAAAAGTACATACTTTTGAGTATGTAGCAGAATAGTAGGCTAGCTTTGGGACATACTACTTCGTCATAACTGCTTTTTAAACGGACGCTCTGTTGCTTGGTTACCTGACTGCCCTGTCAATCATCACAGTTAACATTATCTACATTTCGTTTAATTTAATTTCCTGAGAGGCACGTTCTTTCAGGAGTCTTTATGTCGAGAACTCTGCTTGTGTTTGCATAATTATGCATTTAAACGTTAATGACCAAACTATCATTATAAAAGTTCATAATGTTGCTGCACATGAAATATAACGAGGATAACATTTAAAATATATATTTTTTATCAGGTTACACACTGATTATTTATCACTCAATCAAACCCCTTTCTCTACCTGTTGTTCGCGCATATCCTCCATTTTTGTAGTTTTTAAACACTTTTTATGCGTGTTTGTAGTTCTAATCGAATCCTCGTTCACCGCGCAATGTGTTGTGGGCAATATTAGCCGTTAGAGTATGCATTGATCCGCACTTCGAATTCTGAAGTGAAGTAGTAGACCATCCGGGAATCTTTGGAATACTTTTTTGAACATACTACGATTTGGGACATACTAATTCTATTTTCGAATACTATTTAGGACGGATAGTATGCGAATTGGGACGCAGCACATGTCTGTTTGAACTATGTTTAATGTAAACTGCTAGAAGCCATTGATACTCAATTAAGCTATCTATCTATCTATCTATCTATCTATCTATCTATCTATCTATCTATCTATCTATCTATCTATCTGCAAAAATCATGCTAGCGACTTGCTAGTCGTGCTAAAATCATGCTAGCGACTTGCTAGTCGTGCTAAAATCATGCTAGCGACTTGCTAGTCGTGCTAAAATCATGCTAGCGACTTGCTAGTCGTGCTTAAAATCATGCTAGCGACTTGCTAGTCGTGCTAAAATCATGCTCGCGACTTGCTAGTCGTGCTAAAATCATGCTAGCGACTTGCTAGTCGTGCTAAAATCATGCTAACGACTTGCTAGTCGTGCTAAAAATCATGCTAACGACTTGCTAGTCGTGCTAAAATCATGCTAGCGACTTGCTAGTCGTGCTAAAATCATGCTAGCGACTAGCTAGTCGTGCTAAAATCATGCTAGCGACTTGCTAGTCTTGCTAAAATCATGCTAGCGACTTGCTAGTCTTGCTAAAATCATGCTAGCGACTTGCTAGTCATGCTAAAAATCATGCTAGCGACTTGCTACTCTTGCTAAAATCATGCTAGCGACTTGCTAGTCATGCTAAAAATCATGCTAGCGACTTGCTAGTCATGCTAAAAATCATGCTAGCGACTTGCTAGTCTTGCTAAAATCATGCTAGCGACTTGCTAGTTTTGGTAATATCATGCTAGCGATTTGCTAGTCATGCTAAAATAATGCTAGCGACTTGCTAGTCATGATAAAATACTGCTAAAATCATGCTAGCAACTTGTTAGTCATGCTAAAATGCTAAAATCATGCTAGCGACTTGCTAGTCGTGCTAAAATCATGCTAGCGACATGCTAGTCGTGCTAAAATCATGCTAGCGACTTGCTAGTCGTGCTAAAATCATGCTAGCGACTTGCTAGTCATACTACAATCATGCTAACGACTTGCTAGTCTTGGTAAAATCATGCTAGTGACTTGCTAGTCTTGCTAAAATTATGCTAGTGACTTGCTAGTTTTGCTAAAATCATGCTAGCGACTTGCTAGTCAAGCTAAAATAATGCTAGCGACTTGCTAGTCATGCTAAAATAATGCTAAAATCATGCTAGCAACTTGCTAGTCATGCTAAAACAATGCTAAAATCATGCTAGCGACTTGCTAGTCGTGCTAAAATCATGCTAGCGACTTGCTAGTCGTGCTAAAATCATGCTAGCGACTTGCTTGTCATGCTAAAATCATGCTAGTGACTTGCTAGTCATGCTAAAAATCATGCTAGCGACTTGCTAGTCTTGCTAAAACCATGCTAGTCATGCTAAAATCATGCTAGCGACTTGCTAGTTGTGCTAAAATTATGCTAGTGACTTGCTAGTCATACTACAATCATGTTAACGACTTGCTAGTCTTGCTTAAATCATGCTAGCGACATGCTAGTCATGCTAGAATCATGCTAGCGACTTGCTTGTCATGCTAAAATAATGATAGCTACTTGCTAGTAATGCTAAAATCATGCTAGCGACTTGCTAGTCATGTTAAAATCAGGTTAGCGACTTGCTAGTCATGTTTAAAATCATGCTAGCGACTTGCTAGTCTTGCTAAAATCATGCTAGCGACTTGCTAGTCATGCTAATATCATGCTAGCGACTTGCTAGTCATGCTACAATCATGTTAGCGACTTTGCTAGTCATGCTAAAATCATGCTAGCGACTTGCTAGTCGTGTGCTAAAATCATGCTAGCGACTTGCTAGTCATGCTAAAGTCATGCTAGCGACTTGCTAGTCATGCTACAATCATGTTAGCGACTTGCTAGTCATGCTACAATCATGCTAGCAACTTGCTAGTCGTGATAAAATCATGCTAGCGACTTGCTAGTCATGCTAAAGTCATGCTAGCGACTTGCTAGTCATGCTAAAATCATGCTAGCGACTTGTTAGTCATGGTAAAATCATGCTAGCGACTTGCTAGTCATGCTAAAAATCATGTTAGCGACTTGCTAGTCTTGCTTAAATAATGCTAGCGACTTGCTAGTCTTGCTAAAACCATGCTAGCGACTTGCTAGTCATGCTAATATCATGCTAGCGACTTGCTAGTCATGCTAGAATCATGCTAGCGACTTTGCTAGTCATGCTAAAATAATGCTAAAATAATGCTAGCGACTTGCTAGTCGTGCTAAAATCATGCTAGTGACTTGCTAGTCCTGCTAAAATCATGCTAACGACTTGTTAGTCATGCTAAAATCATGCTAGCGACTTGCTAGTCTAGCTAAAATCATGCTAGCGACTTGCTAGTCTAGCTAAAATCATGCTAGCGACTTGCTAGTCATGCTAAAATAATGCTAAAATAATGCTAGCGCCTTGTTAGTCGTTCTGAAATCATGCTAGCGACTTGCTAGTCGTGCTAAAATCATGCTAGCGACTTGCTAGTCATGCTAAAATCATGGTAGCGACTTGCTAGTCATGCTAAAATAATGCTAGCGACTTGCTAGTCATGCTAAAATAATGCTAGCGCCTTGCTAGTCGTTCTGAAATCATGCTAGCGACTTGCTAGTCGTGCTAAAATCATGCTAGCGACTTGCTAGTCATGCTAAAATCATGCTAGCGACTTGCTAGTCAATGCTAAAATCATGGTAGCGACTTGCTAGTCATGCTAAAATAATGCTAGCGCCTTGCTAGTCGTTCTGAAATCATGCTAGCGACTTGCTAGTCGTGCTAAAATCATGCTAGCGACTTGTTAGTCGTGCTAAAATCATGCTAGCGACTTGCTAGTCGTGCTAAAATCATGCTAGCGACTTGCTAGTCGTGCTAAAATCATGCTAGCGACTTTCTAGTCATGCTAAAATCATGCTAGCGACTTGCTAGTCATGCTAGAATCATGCTAGCGACTTGCTAGTCATGCTAAAATAATGCTAGCGACTTGCTAATCATGTTAAAATAATGCTAAAATTATGCTAACGACTTGCTAGTCTTGTTAAAATCATGCTAGCGACTTGCTAGTCATGCTAAAATCATGCTAGCGACTTGGTAGTCATGCTAAAATCATGCTAGCGACTTGCTAGTCATGCTAAAATCATGCTAGCGACTTGCTAGTCATGCTAGAATCATGCTAGCGACTTGCTAGTCATGCTAGAATCATGCTAGCGACTTGTTAGTCATGCTAAAATCATGCTAGCGACTTGCTAGTCATGCTAGAATCATGCTAGCGACTTGCTAGTCATGCTAAAATCATGCTAGCGACTTGCTAGTCATGAAAAAATCATGCTAGCGACTTGCTAGTCGTGCTAAAATCATGCTAGCGACTTGCTAGTCGTGCTAAAATCATGCTAGCGACTTGCTAGTCATGGTAAAATCATGCTAGCGACTTGCTAGTCATGCTTCAAATCATGTTAGCGACTTGCTAGTCTTGCTTAAATAATGCTAGCAACCGCATAGCAACACTTTAGCAACCACCCTGGGTACCTTAGCAACCGCATAGCAACACCTTAGCATCTATTCACATTCAAACTATTTATATCTTTTAACTATTTATATCTATAAATCTATCTATTTTCAAACTATTTATATCTATCTAGCCTATCTATCTTCAAACCTTATTAATCAAACTAAAACTATTTCAAACTGAAAACCTTTAAACTTTCTTTAAACTAAAAGCTTTTAAAAATACTTAAAACTTATTGGCTAGGCTTTCTCAAGCCAACTTAAAGTTTGCTAACAAACTTTTTATCTAGTTTAAAATAACATCTCAATTTTAATGTTTAAAAGGTTATTTCTGTGATGTCAAAGCTTTTTCAGCATCATTACTTCAGTCTTGAGTGTCACACTTCAGAGATCATTCTAATATTCTGATTTACTGCTCAGGAAATCTTATCACCAGTTTTGAAAGCAATTCGCCATTTACTATATTTTCTTCATTTGAAAATACTTTTCTCAAGATATGCTGATGAATATAAATGAACACATTACATTCTAAAATTCAAAATTCTGTAATGATAAAATGTAAAACATTCTAATGTATTCTTGCTAAACAAATATTAATATGTAGTACTCTTATTGACCCAAACATTTGAATGATAGTACATGTGATGTTTTAGGCAATGCTAAAAAGCAGCATCCACTACCAGTATATAAACTGCTAGACAGAGGGTGCTTGTGAGCAGTAACATTTGCTAGTTAAACTCATACCTCTGCTAATCTGCTTCCTGTCAGATTGGCTGTTCTTACTGGGGAATTTGACAGTATGAGAACTGGCATGCCAGATTGTTAAAAGGAAGGAAGTGGTTATAATATTATACAACTGGATCTGGAAACTATGAAAGTACTTGTCAAATGTAGCAGCTGACAGATTACACCGTTTACATGGGCCATTTTCAATTTTTCGAGAATGGAAACAAATCCTGGGTAACACTTACAACTTCAGACACTGTGACCGTGTGCAGTTGCAGGGTTTTCTCGGCCTTGAAGTTGCTTCGGACGTTGATAAACTGTAATAAAACACAGGCAGAATGTAACCAGAGAGGTTTAATATATTGGTATATACAATTGAAGACAAAATTATTAGCCCCCTATGAAATATATCATTATTATTTTTTTTAATAATTCACAAGTGCTGTTTAACAGAGAAGATTTTTCTCAACACTGCATTTCTAAACATAATATAAACACTCTAAGCTGCCTAAATAAACTAATACAAATAAAAACACGAGTCTACAGGTCAAAATTATTAGCCCTCTGATGTTAGTAAGCCATGGTGTATCCCTTTTGCTTGTTAACAGCCTTTAGTCATTTGTTGTAGTTCAACACGTTTCAGACATGTCTCCTGGGGAGTTGCAGCCCACTCTTTTTTTAGCAAATCTCTCAAGCTCCTCCAGATTTGTTGGTCTCCTGACGTGGACTCTGGCCTTCAGTGAGCCCCACAGATTTTGTATTGGATTCAAGTCTGGGCTAGTGCAGGCCAGTCAAGAATGTTAATTTTGCTTATTTGGAAGTAGTTCTTCACCAGAAGTGAGGTATGCTTTGGGTCGTTATCATGCTGGAAGACAAAACTTTAACCCAAACCAGGTTTTGTTTCACTGTGTTCTTTGGGTTGAGTGTCTCTTCATTTCTTTCTCAAACATAGGCAACATCTCTGTGGTCAAAGAATTCTAGTTTTGTCACATCTGACCAAAGGACATATTTCTACTATGCATAATTTTTCTCCAGATTGTCCTTCAAACGTCAGTCTAGCTTGAACGGGTCTCTTCTTGAGAAGTGGAGTTTTTCTTGGTCGGCAACCTCAGAGTCCATTCCTGTGTGGGCCTCTAGTGACCGTCTTTGTTGAAACATCAGTCCCAAACTTGGCTAAATCATTCACTAGTGTCTTAGTAGTTGTTCTTGGGTCTTTGGAGAAAAAAAAAAATAGTGAGAGGTTTCTAAATATTTTGAAATCTTTCACTTCCTGCCTCTGTTCTCCACTGTTTGGGTCTTTTCAAACGTCTTGATGATACTTCTCGCACCAATTCTGATGTTAGTAGTCAGTTAGTAGTCAATTGTGTATCCCTTTTGCTTGACAACTGCCTTTAGTCGTTTGTTGTATTTCTCAACATGTTTCAGACCATTCTTCCTTAGCAATTCTCTCAAGCTCCTCCAGATTTGTTGGTCTCCTGACGTGGACTCCGGCCTTCAGTGAGCCCCACAGATTTTGTATTGGATTCAAGTCTGGGCTAGTGCAGGCCAGTCAAGAATGTCCATTTTGCTCATTTGGAAGTAGTTCTTCACCAGAAGTGAGGTATGCTTTGGGTCGTTATCATGCTGAAAAACAATACTGGTTAAAATGTATCTTTTTACCTGGTCAACCCTTTTTAGAGCAAGCTATTCTGTTGCATGCTCCTTTAAATGCTAATGAGCTCTGCTCACCCCGCCCCTCTCTGCCATGGGATGACGAGCTGTAATGTTTACTTTAGCAGCAAAACTTGCTAACTAAACTGGGTGAAGATGCATCACGAATGATTTGCACAAACATAGACGCATATGCAGATCGATATCTGCACCTTTCTTTCAAAAACGAAAGTAACGTTAATCCTCTGCATCCTTAGAGGCTCAGATGTTGGGAGTAAATGAGGACTGCTATGTTCATTATTACATCTAACAACAGAACACCTCAATTGCCCATAGACATTCTTGTCTTCCCCTGCACCTGAGTGAGTTTTGCATCCAATGACCCCTTTAAGACTTTTTAAGGATCTGCGGACAGGGTGTAAGTAGGCAAGTTAGGTTAGTTAGTAGGGCTGCAACTAACGATTATTTTAATAATCGATTAATCTGTCGATAATTTTTTCGATTAATCGATGAATCGGATAAAAATACAAAAAAAAAGAGAAAGGGATTAATTTACAACCCTTTATTCAAAAACAGAACTAAAATCTTTAGAAAGTGCACGAACATGTTGCTCCTTGAACTGTTATAATAATAATAATAAAATAAAAATGGACTAACACAAAAAAACATACACATGTATGCTTTACATCTGCCAAATATATAGACTTTATTTTTTTTAATAAATAAACTAACTAAATAAACTATAAAAATACTATCCGTCAAGACAGCGGCTTGCTGTGGTGTACATGCTGCATTTCCCATCAAGAAGGCTCTCAAATTAAATTCCTCACTGCGCATTAAAAAAAGTCATGTGACTTTGCACGCTGGAACGGGATAACTTGACTAACTTTCTGCTACAATAATTCTGCCATGGCGGTGTTTAGTGTCCTGCCATCAGCAGCGACCAGCTGGAAGAGTTCCGCATTCAAATGCACGCAAAACTGGCCTCAAAGCCCCAGCAAAAGTAATTACCATGAATGTGTCAGGGCAAAAATTAAGAAAATATTCGAATTACTTATTAATAAACTAGTATTTTCTGATTCAGTGTTGCAAAGATGAAGTTGACGATCCTGCCATCTGCTCATTAATGCCTAATGCATCTTTATGGATTAGGCCTATAGCTAATGAAAGAGTTTTGTTTTCGATTTTAATTATTTCGTTTTATAGTAAAATAATAATTTAAAGCTTTCTATAGATAGTGTTTGTGAGGCAATTACCTGGGTTTCGGTTAATTATTGTGAAGCGCTCCTGTTTAAACCAAAGATATCAAGCGTATTCTGTTTGTTTTCTTTAAGAGCACATTTTGTTGATACTGTGAGTAGGCCTACACACAAACTAAGGTAGACCCTTTACAGTTCCGGGTGGTATATTACTCTTACGAGCAAAAAAGAAATTCCACATTGCACTGGCGTCTCCATGTCCTGCAAAGCGCGCTTCTCTCCGCACAAACTTTGGATTTATCTTGATTGAATGATTAAACTAATATTGTGATATGTTTTAAGTTTTTTATATCAATGGATTTTAATTTAAATCGCGATGACTTGAGCAGGCTATTGATCTGTCTGCCGCTGTTTGCTAGGTCATAACTTTAAAAAACAAAAACTTGAATTTAACAAACAAAAAGTGTTCCAAATATATCTCTAAATTAACTTTATAAACTAAAGAAACGAAAATAAATGTAATCACTTTGCTATTAAAAACAGCAGCTGTGTAATGAGGAAGAGAAAGAGAAAAAAAAAAGACAGTCGGACTGGAAATTCAGTCGGCCAAAAATTGATGAGCTGTCGGACATTTTTGCAAGGAATGTTTGTTTAATAGCCTATTTAATATTCTTAGGCTACTTTCTTAATTAAATATATTATTTCTTTGATTTATTTTAGCGTTTTTAGGCTGCTTGTTCGCTGACTGAAGTGTAGGCTATATATAAAACAAACAACGTGCCACCCTATTCTCAGCCCTATTCAAAACTGAGACGATTTCACCTCAGCAGAGCTCCTCTTTCTCCTTACGGTTGTGGTATGTTTTCGACACATTATACAGACAGACAGAGTTACAAAAACTATAGAAGTAGTTTTCTCAATCTCCCCTATCCAACGACCCGTACAGCAGCTGTTTTGCGATCGCGCATTGGCTGCTGTGAAAGTAGGCTAGCCTAAGTAGGCTTAAATATCAAACATGTTTGATATAAATCGGGGCAGCACCGATCTGTGTGTTGGCAGACCGGGAGGTGCAAGATTCGATCTTCGAACGCCTTACATTACCAGATAATCTCCGCCGAACATCGGGGCCGATCGAGGTGCTTGACAAGATTTTTGCTCCGAAAAAAATTTAACCGGTGGGGAAATTTCCTCACAGTCGCATCCCTACTGCTCGCCCTGAGGTGCAAGCAATTTATTTTATATATATATATATATATATATAAAATGTAGAAACGGTGCTTTATGCTCAAATGTTCCAGTTTTGCGCATAAATTAAATTCGCATTTTTGGATGGAAACACAGCTTATGAGGCGCCGAACTCTGCTGGCATCAGTGTGGGAGAGAGACCGAATGTGTCCACTCTGCTCTGCGCTCAATTTTTTTAATATATATATATAATAACCAAATGTCTCTGCGTCGCGCGACACAAAGAATCGATTATGAAATTCGTTGCCAACTCTTTTAGTAATCGATTTTATCGATTCGTTGTTGCAGCCCTATTAGTTAGACAAGTCACTGGACAACAGTGGTTTGTCCCGTAGCCAATCAAACATATCATTTCTTAAGAGGGCTTATAATATTGACCTTAGCCGTTTTTTGTTTTTAAATAATTATTTTGGCAAATTGAAATAAGGCTTTCTCCAAATGAAAAATATAATAAGAAATACTGTGTTAAAATTTCGTTGCTATGCTAAACATTACTTGGAAAATATCTGAAAAAGAATTTCATAAGGGGCAAATAATTTTGTCTTGAACTGTATACATTCACACACACAAACCAGTACGACATGTGGTGCTCAGCTCACCCATTGAGTGAAAGCCTGGCTTGTGTCTGTATAGGGGTGGCCGTTGAGAAGGTGGAGCTGCTGGTCAAAGTCACAAACGCAGGCTGAGGAATCTATGGGAACAAGCGAGGTGAGAATCATAAACCTCAACAAAAACAACCACCCAAACGCTTACATTCTGCTCGTTGATATACGGACCTGTGTAACGTATGGAGCTGGTAACACAGCATAACCCATGTTTCCAGAGCCGTGGGCGGGGGCGAGCACAGTGCCCGGCGGTAGGTTGGTGAGGTTAGGCTGGATCTGTGGCAAATGTGTGGCTGGCATGATGAGACGCTGTGGCGTCTGACTGGTGGTCACCACCTGGGCTGCTGACGTCAATGGTTTGGGAACAACCTGTGCACAAAAAGATGATTAAGCATGTGTGAAAAGTTTCTGATGAATTACAGAATCAGCTAATAAACCAAAAGCTGCAAGATCATCCATAACAATGGTGTCATTGTTTAACTGTATGCGTGTAGTGAGCTAGGCATGTACCTGTTTGACGGTCTGTGCTTGAACGATGGGTACAGACATTCGTACTGCAGCGTTCATCATAACAGGCTTGGCTTTGAAACAACAAAATACATAAGTACGTCATATCACTCACGAGCCAATTCATTTTCAATCCCATCATTAAAGTCTTCTTAAAAATGGATTGCTGTGGTACACCCATTGTAAAAACAATACTGTGTGACGAGGGTTGGGACATCGCCTAAAACAGCAATTTTTTTACAAAATATTTCAAAAGACTTTCACAGGGGTACAGTTGGGAACTGAAAACAATTCTTAGACAAGAAAAACAAAATCTGAATCTGTAAGGTGTAGTTTGATCACAGAATAAAAGACTCCTATGGTACTTTTTACAAAATCAGATAAATTCAGGGTAACAATTTTACACCCAAAATGACGAACCTTATGAGCTGATTCTCTAGATACAAAAACATACACTTACAGTGAGGGGAAAAAATGATTTGATCCCCTGCCGATTTTGTATGTTTGCCCACTGACAAAGAAATGATCAGTCTATAATTAAATGGTAGGTTTATTTGAGCAGTAAAAGACAGAATAACTACAAAAAAAAAAAAAAAAATGCATTAAGTTATAAATTGATTTGCATTTTAATGAGTGAAATAATTAATTAGTTTAGATAAGGCAAATTGATAGACTACATTTATGCACCTCTAAAAAGACAACAAAAAATTTATTCAATATATTCATTTCTGTATTCTGTGATTATGGTTTAATTCAAATTTATCATTAAAAACTATAAAAATGAATTCATAAACAATTGTCTCATATGGTGCTGCACAGAAGAACTTGTATACAGTATACTTGTGTAACTTATCCAAGTTAAATTGTATGGGAAAATCTCCTGGTTGCATGATATTCCTTAAAATAATAATAATAAATCAATGTAATGTTTAACAAATTCATTAAACATTAATGAAAAATGTATTTGACTATCAAATAGTAACATTGCTTTGATAAGTTTGAGCAGCTCTGGAGGGTTCATTGCAGATACAGTTAAATGTAAATTCCAGAACTTTCTAACCACTTTTTTTATTTTCAAGGATTTCAATCAGAGATCTCACTTATAAAACAATGTCTTCTCTTTCAAATAATATAATAATAAATATACTAATAAAACAAAATGGCAAAAATAAAATCAAGCACATGCAAAGTATTACTACCGAAGTATTACAAAGTATGCTACACTTTTACTTTAGTAAATTTCTTAAGGAATTTGTATTTGTGTATACTTTTTCTCTTTTTGTTTTGTTTTTATGACTGTACTGCCTTATTGGTTTGATGTTTACTGTTTAGGGAAGAAAAAAAAAAATATTCACGAAAAAAAATATTCACGAAAAAAAATATTCACGAAACTGCTCTGAAATCTTGATTCAATGTATTTCTTCGTGAGTTTAGTTTAAAAATGTAAAAATGTTTCAGAGTTTAAAGTACTTAAACTAAATAGAAAGTATGAAACGCTTCCCTCTCTTTCTAAATATTTATTTTAAATTCTTCTTTTATGTCTTTGTTCTTTTTCTATTGATTCTTGCTTCTTGTGTGAAAATTTTTTTGTTTTTCCCTCATTGCTGTTATATAGTTTTGAGCATAATATTTATGTTGATTACTCGTATTATTTATGGTGGATATGCCTTATGTTGTTGGATGTTCCCTATCTTGTTATATACATTTTTGCAATAAAAAGAAAAAACAAACAAACAAACGATTCACCATACATTCTCCAAAGTCTCAACTGAATCGAGTGATTCGCGAACCTGCACCGAAGCCATGATTTTAAATTAAATGATTCATAATTCGCTCTCCAAAGCCCTTAACTAAAACAAAAAAAAAATTTGCGAACCTGCTCCAAAGTTCCGATCCACATTAAAATGATTCGCGATCCACGCTCTGAAGTCCCGATCTGACTAATGATTTGTTAACCATCATTTCAGATCAGGACTTCAGAGACTGTATTGCGAATCATTTGATTTAGATTGGGACTTCAAATCACGTATTGCGAATAATTTGACTTGAATGATTTAATTCACGCAATGATTCACAAACCTGTTCTGATTTGCGAATTCTGAAGTCCCGATCTGAATCAAATGATTTGAGGTATGCAAATCATCCAGTCTAAATCTAATGATACAAAGTCATTGATTTGGTTCATCTGTTCCTCTTTTAGAATCTTCAGTCACTTACACGCCCTTGTCAGTACTACTACTGGCTTAGATCGCTAGTTATGACATTAACTCAAATGAGTGAAAAACGTATGATGTTGCATGAAAAGATGTGATTATTGAAAAAAATAAGCACTTATTTCATAGATACATTGTCTTTCAATAATTCAAACACTTTCCAAGTACCTCTTCAGGAATATTGCTATTTTGAAGGACTTTCCAGGCCTTAAATTTCAAAAAGTACTGCAAACCCTGGTTTATGATTTTTTTTTTTAGCGAAATGCACCTGATTGTCTAAATATAGATTAAATAAAGGAAATAAACGGATTAGGGATGCTCATTTCAGTTAATCTTCCTGACCGACAACCGCTGCTCGTTATCCGAACATTAACTGTTAACTGATACAATTTGAATAATAAATTAGTTTAAAATAAAAATAGAATGCACGAGTATCTGATACATAAAAAAATACAACCAAATATGTTATTTTAACGTGCAAACAGCAGCATACAGAGCAACAACAAAAACTGTATCCACATATGTGACCCTGGACCACAAAACCAGTCTTAAGTCGCTGGGGTATATTTGTAGCAATAGCCAAAAATACATTGTATGGGTCAAAATTATTGATTTTTCTTTTATGTCAAAAATCATTAGGAAATTAAGTAAAGATCATGTTCCATGAAGATTTTTTGTAAAATTCCTACTGTAAACCTATCAAAATGTAATTTTTGATTAGTAATATGCATTGCTAAGAACTTAATTTGGACAACTTTAAAGGTGATTTTCTCAGTATTTTGATTTTTTGCACCCTTAGATTTCAGATTTTCAAATAGATGTATCTCGGCCAAATATTGTCCTATCCTAACAAACCATACATCAATAGAAAGCTTATTTATTGAGCTTTCATATGATGTATATATCTCAGTTTTGTAAAATTTAACCTTGTGACTGGTTTTGTGGTCCAGGGTCACATATACTCAAATTATCACGCATCAGCAGCGCTTCTGAGAACAGAGAAAATAATAAAATAAAAACAATAATAATATAAATAGGCCTACACTTAATATGTATAAATTAAATAACTATATAATTAAGATGACAAACTAAAACACACTGAATCCTTTTATGCGCTTTGTTTTTAACATGTGGACTAGGGCTGCAACTAACGATTATTTTCATAATCGATTAGTTGGCGATTATTTTTTTCAATGAATCGATTAGTTGACTTAAAATTTCGCGATTTTTTTTTCTTCAAAATCACACTATTCCACATTCTGAATGCTATGAAAACACAGTGCTTAATTTACAACAATTCACTTGTCGTAATAAAGAGAAAAGACAAATATCTGAAGAAAAACACACTAACAAGCATAAAATACAGTGTTTCTGCTATTTATTCTGCCGTGGCGGTGTTTAGTGTCCCGCCAACAGCAGCAGCAGCAGCGAGCGCAAGTGCCTTCAGAGTTCCACGTTCAGATGCACGCAGTAAGCTTAAACTGGCCGCAAAGCCCCAGCTAAAGCAATTATCATGAATGTTGCGGGGGGAAAAGTAAGGAGATGTTCAAATTATTTATTAATAAAATAGTATTTGAGTCAGTGTCGCAAAGATGAAGTTGACGATCCTAACTCGCCATCTGCTCATTGGACGCGCTTTTAATGCCTAAATGCATCTTTATGGATTAGGCCTATAGCTAATGAAAGAGTTTTGTTTTCGTTTTGAATTATTTCGTTTTATAGTAGTGAAGTAATAATTTAAAGTAAATTTATTACTCTTACATTTATGAGCAAAAACGAAGTATCACATAGCGCTGGCGGCACCATGTCCTGCAAAGCTTTCACTCTCCGCACAAACGATTGGATATGCGCCTATTAGTACACATTTATCTAGGTTAAACGATTCAACTAATATTGTGATATGCTTTTTTTTTATATCTAAGGATTTTAATTTAAATCGTGATGACTTGAGAAGGCTAAATTGATCTGTTTGCCGCTGGCCGCTTGGTCGTTACTTTAAAAAACTAAAACTTGAATTTCACAAACAAAACGTGTTCCAAATATATTTCTAAATTAACTTTATAAACTAAAGAAACAAAAATAAATGTAATTGCTTCGCTATTAAAAACAGCAGGTGTGCAATGGGGAAGAGAAAGAGAAAAACAGGAGCTACTCTGTCTGCCTTGGGCCCCATTCTTCCTCTTATATACTTTTAAGCTCTGGTGTTCCTCAGGGCTCTATTCTTGGCCCGGTATTGTTTAACCTCTATATGCTCCCTTTGGGTACTATTTTATCTAGATATCTTATCATCTGTACGCTGATGACACACAAATATATTTGCCTATAAAGCGTGACAATAGGTTTGCCTTGAAGCCCATTTTAGACTGCTTGGACGAATTAAAACTCTGGCTTGGTAGTAATTTCTTAAGTCTTAATTAAAACAAGACTGAAATTATTTTGTTTGGCTCAAATGATCGTAACATTCATGACCTTGATTTTGATACTTTGTTACCATACCGTACCAACTGTGTTCGGAATCTGGGGGTTTTGCTTGATAATCTTAAATTTGACAAACAGATATGTGCTGTGGTGAAGTCTTGCTTCTATCATCTTCGTCTTTTTGCAAAGGTTAAGCCTTTTTTGTCTGTTAAGAATTTGTAACGTCACGACTAGATTATTGTAACTCTTTGTATATTGGTGCCCCTCAGACATGTGTTGCACGATTACAGTTAGTTCAAAATGCTGCAGCTCGACTCCTCAAAGGGAAGCGTAAATGTGAACATATTACACCAGTTTTGATTTCACTAAATTGGTTACCGGTCAAATATAGAATTGATTTTGAGGTTTCACTATTTGTTTTTAAGTCTCTACGGAATCAGGCTCCACGTTACTTAGCCGACCTATTACATCCATCCACACAGTCTAGATCACTCAGATCAATGGATTCTGAGTTACTCTATATTCCCAGAACTAGACTTAAAAATAGAGGTGATCGCACTTTTGCGGTAATCGGTCCCAGGTTATGGAATAGCCTTCCGTTATATATCAGATCTGCTCAAACCCTGTCAGTTTTTAAATCTGTGTTAAAAACTTACCTTTTCTCTAAGGCGTTTAATATTCCTTAATATTCTCTTAACTTTAATTAAAGGAGAACTCCGGTGTGATTTTGACCTAAAGTGTATTGAATCATGATACCGAGTGTGAACGTACCTTGCATATTTCATCTCGGTTTGTGTCCAGCTGTCCGAAATCTGGGGTCAGTTAGCCGATGCTCACAACAGGCTGTCTATGAGAGTGAACAGGGCATCGGAAAAGCCATGTAAATAAATCACTGTTTTACGCCATTTACGAGGCACAAAGTAGCTCCACACTTCATCGGTAGACTTCCTAGGGCCCTGACATTTAAAACGAGACATTGAGAACTCAGAAAAAGCACCGGTAGTTTATTTACAAGAAGATTTATACAGACATCTTCCACCAGGAACAGAGCAGTCGCCGCCATCTTAAATGTAGTCACGATAGGTCGAGTGTCGAGCACGAAGGAAACTACAACCCGATACGTTGATAACCTGATGAATTCATTGGTGCTCGACACTCGATTTGTCGTGACTAAGTTCAGGATGGCGGCTACCGGATTTTCTCTACCAGGTACTGTCTGTATAAATCTTCTTGTAAATAAACTACCGGTGCTTTTTCTGAGTTCTCAATGTCTCGTTTTAAATGTCAGGGCCCTAGGAAGTCTACCGATGAAGTGCGGAGCTACTTTGTGCCTCGTAAATGGCGTAAAACAGTGATTTATTTACATGGCTCCTTCGATGCCCGATTGACTTTCATTGACAAGCTGTTGTGAGCATCGGCTAACTGACCCCAGATTTCGGACAGCTGGACACAAACCGAGATGAAATATGCAAGGTACGTTCACACTCGGTATCATGATTCAATACACTTTAGGTCAATATCACACCGGAGTTCTCCTTTAAACTGTCTTTTTATTTCTGCTTTTGTAAAGCACTTTGGTCAACATTGGTTGTTTTTAAATGTGCTATATAAATAAACTTGTATTGTATTGTAAAAAAAAAAACACATACGTGCGTAAATACGTGCACTTCATGTTGTATTTAAATCTAAATTTAACATTCACCGACAGATGTTTCAGCACAATGAATGTTTTTTGCGCTGAGTATTAATTGTCTCCCTGTGTGTGTTCAAAGCAGCCTTGGCTTCGGAACCCTCCGCCGCAGCAGCTCGACTCGCTTCCCCCTTACCAGTCCCAGAACGAGCGTCAACGCCAGGCGAACTTTCAGCCAACAACAACACACCCAGTTCCCCTAAATGCTGCACGACACTGCTTTTAATGTCTCGCTTTAACTGCTGTCTGCTAACTGGAATGTTAAAATGTACGGCGACTTTTAACAAATCATCCTTACGGCACGTATCTAATTGTTCGACAGTTGGTGCACACACAAAACTATCCAAATCAAAATCAGCCATATTAACTATACTCGACTCATGTGCTACACAGCCTCCAACTTACTATTTAAACAATACTCCGTGTTTAATCCGTCCTCAAAAACACCATCACGAAATCCTTTCAATTTGCGGTTTTCATCCACTGGTCATATGTAGAGAAACGTGTTTTTACAGCGTTCAATAGCCAATCACAGACATATCTGATGAGTTGATGATCACATTGGCCAATCAGAGGCGGATAAGTTACAATCCACTCACCACCCAAAGTGCCGGTTTCAGTTCTGCAGATTTCTAAATGTTCGCGAACTCTCTCATTAAAATAAAGAGAGTGTAGACATGATGTAAATAGGACATTAACTGTGCAGTGTAAAGGTTATTTTTAGGGGTGGGCATAGATTAATTTTTTTAATCTAGATTAATCTAGATTAAATCTTGGAATTAATCTAGATTAATCTAGATTAAAATGGCTAATTTGAATTCTGATGAAGGCATTCAGAATATGCGTGCTACCCAAATAATGACTAAAAGTAAGTCTTCGAGAACGGGCCAGGTGGCGCGCATTAGATCAGGCGCTCATCTCCTGTTTCCAAAATGCATCACAAACTGCTTGACAATTGCATTTACAACATAATTACCTATACAAACTTCTGTAACCAAGTACTTCTGCGCAAAAGGCTGCACGTCGTGCATTAAACTGCGTTGCTTTTAGAAGCGTCAATTCAGTTGTTGCATATAGTTTAATGTCTTTATTTCGGGATTATCAAAGTAAATTATAACTCACGTGCCCCAGTAAAAAGGGTCTAGCAACGCACCTGCCCTGAAGCGGCTTCATAACTGCATCAATGTCAGCACGTCTCATTTGATGTGGTAATTTCACAGAAGTTGAAGACTCGTTCTCGCCCCCTACAGTGCAATTCGACTAGGTATACGTCATCCGCGCTAAAATATCAAAGTGAAAGTCATCATATCTTGCGTAGTTTAGACCCAGCTCCCAACCCAACTTTGAGAATAGATTAACAGCGATATTTTTTTTAATCGCCCGATAAGAGTCTCACGTTAACGCCGATAACGGCCCACCACTAGTTATTTTATTACTTTTTATTAACTTTGTGAGATTGCGCTGAACTACAGTAATGTACAAGTGACAGCTTTCCAGTGATTGTAACGGGAGCGCCTATTGCGCACTTTCTAGACTATAATTAATTCAGAATTTGAATACATTCACTCACGGATTCACTCTCTGATAACCCAATATCGCCATTGCCATCGTGTTGCATACATCAGTTACAAAAACTAAGTGAAGATAAAGCAGGTGCTTGCTCAGCAAAGTGTGTCTGTACAGCCGCACTGCACGGACACGTGCTCGTGAGTAAACAGATAACTTACATATAGAATTATTTTTTCTTTCACCATGCAGCAAACATAAAAAAAAAAAAAAAAAGTAAAATAAGAAAAAAACCTTTTAAACCGTTTAACTGATAGTAATAATCGGTTAAAATTCTTACTGTCGGTTAACGGTTAAACGGTCAATATGAGCATCCCTAAAACGGATTCATTTATTAGATGGAATTGCATTTCTTTTCCAATTATTTATTTCATAAACATACTCATAATTCAACAGAAATAAAACAACAATAAAAAAAAAGCAGAACTGAAAGGGTAAAAGGGATAGTTCACCTAAAAATTAAACATTACCCCATGATTTACTTACCCTCAAGGTTGTATATGACTTTCTTTTTTCAGACAAATACAATCAGAGTTACATAAAAAAAATGTCTTGGCTCTACCTAGCAAAATAAAGTACATCAATCTATCCCAAAAACTACTGCACATGGCTCCAGTGGTTAATAAATGTCTTCTGAAGTGATTCAATGGCTGTGTGAATCACCTTTTTTTATGATGGATGGATGCACTTTATTTCACTTCAACATCTCAATAGCCATTTACTGCCATTATAAAGCTTGGAAGAGCAAGGATATTTTTAATATAACTTACATTCGTCTGAAAGAACTCAGTCATATACACCTAGGACGGCTTTAGGGTAAATGAGCAAATCATGGAGTAATTTAGATTTTTTGATGAGCTATCCCTTTAAATTTTTTAATTTTCACACCCCTCTCATGGGATTGACAGTAATATACTGACCTGGTTGGATGGAAGGGTTAGTGTTGGTGCTGCTGCCTGACTGTGCGGTGCTGCTGCCGGTGGTGGCCGTTACTAGACGCACATAATGGAAGCGGCTGCCCGGCACTTGGATCTGCTGCACGTTGGGAGGTGTGGTGAGGGGGATGATGGTCTTAAACTGAGGTGTTCCCACTCCTCCCACCGTCTGCACTGGCTTTACAGCCTGTACACAGAAATCACCATTAAAATGTCAACATGTATTGTTGCCATATACAAAATTACACTGTAATACTGGTTTGTGAGGGTTCTAGTTGGGCAGAGCTCTACAATGTGAGCATTTCACTCGCATTAGTGACTGAAAACTACTTCGTGCGTCTATGAAAACATATTTAGGAGCACCATGTGCGACTGAATTGATCAGCATATTTGTGTTTGCGCTGAGGGGAGCTTCAAAGGCTTCTACATGTTTTTGCAATGTTGAGTAATACATCACTGACCTAGAGTGAGTGTAAATAAGAGATTGTTTGTGCAGTATAGAGAGCTTTGTTGATAATAATGGAACATGGTGAGATTGCGATGAACTAAGGTGAGTGACAGATTTTAATGATTTTTAAGGGAGTTTGTAAATGAGATATTGATTTCATACAACACCATGAAACTTTGCTCGAAGTATCGCCTGGGTCTCTACACATGAACTCCATGTTCTCAATGCTCGCGTTCATGTGTAGAGACCCAGGCGATACTTCGAGCAAAGTTTCATGGTGTGTCGAGCCTTCTAAGTGTTGTAAAAATATCGATTTTGATGCGCTCAAAGTT
Source organism: Garra rufa (assembly GCF_049309525.1). NCBI lineage: Eukaryota > Metazoa > Chordata > Actinopteri > Cypriniformes > Cyprinidae > Garra > Garra rufa. The sequence goes on from NC_133383.1 coordinate 38,202,760, forward strand.
ATGCCCCTAGTACTCCCATTCACCGGCCATTAACCACAAAACGAAATCACGGTCAATCTCAAAAACGGCTCGTTTGTCGTAATTATGCTTTTAGATATAAGTTTGTCTCGTTTACAGTAAAAAAAAAAAAAACAGCCCAGGTTGCATTTTGGCAATAGTTATCCTTTAATGAACGTTTGTTTTTAAACAAATCTAGTGAGTCAATGTTTCTATTTCTTATTCATAAAGACAGTCGCTTGCTTTATTTTCAGAATGAATCAGTCGTTCGAACGAATCAGATGAATGATATGATTCAGTAATTAAATCAGTGACTTGCTGCCACCTACTGGCAGATTTACTTTCATTTTCAAATGAACTTTTCAGTTAGTTATATCATTTAATATTTATGTTTTCAAAATGTTATTTTTAAAACAATCTCAACATAAATGTATGAATTTGATTGCACTCATGCCACCTCTGAGCCTCATTAAACATGAAAATACACCTACAAGCCAATTTGTGATCTTCTATGCCACCTTTATTATTTTGCTGATTTCTTTTAATTGGCAACTTAATCTTATTCTACTTGTTTTTATTCTGTTTAAAATAGTTTAAAAGTTTAAAAAAAAAATCCCATTACAAAATTCCCCTTTAATTCAATTTAAGGAGTCAAATATCACCTCATAATGGGAAGGCTAATTTATCCGATTTTTGGATTATCGATTAGAGCAGTGGTTCCCAAACTTTTTCTGCCGGGCCCCCCTTTTACAGAATAACAAAAATTCAAGCCCCCCCCCCCACAACTTCTGAAGGATTTATTTGAAACGGAATAATTAAAATTCAGTGTGTGCCAACTTACTAAAAAAATAAACAAGGAACTAGGGAACTAGTCTCTTTTAGAGTAGAAACATTAAAAAACATAACAATTACTATGTATTTTTTTTATATGCAACAGCATTCATTGTTTTATTTTTTTTGTTTTTTTTTTTAAAGAGATTTTCTCAAACTGGCCTCTGCCCAAAAATGAACATTTATGAACTGCATGTTTTGACTTATTTACTAGTCTCACAGTCTTTATGGCCAACAAAGAAAGTGTGGGTAGTGTTTTTAGAGTCCTTATTGTCCTCAGTTCATTTTTCATTCATTTATATTTCATTTTAAAAATAATTTGAGTGTTTTACTCCCTTCAAAGAAAGGTGTAAAATGGGTGTTTCCAGAAATGTGACAATGAGTGCAATGTATTTACAATGTAATCAAATGTATTTTGTATTTAAATACATTTAATCTTAGTATTTTTGTATTTGGTATTTTGTATACTTGTTGATACAGGAAATCAGCAGTCTAATAAAGAGGTTAATTGGCAAAAAGTAATTTATGTATTTTGAAAATACAAAAATATTAAAGATTAAATGTATTTAAATACAAAATAGTATTTTGTATTTCAAATACATGTTTTTGAAATACTGCCCATGCCTGACTGCGGTTAACACATTTATTGGACCAGCACCCAGTGTATGGTTTGTATCACAGCTGCCCCAAACTAAGTACTGGTGATTACCAAAATCATTTTTAATGTTATTCCACCAGTATGTGTAAGATCTTTAGTCAAAGAAGTGTTTCTAATGCTAAGATATAATTATTTTTGGGATTGAATGGATTCAAAGATAGATTGCACAAAGATTGCATTTCTCAGTAACAACAGAGACTGTGGGAAAGTGCATTAAAACAATGTCAGAAAGAATGTAAGCTCTTACCAAGGCCGAAGGAGGCATACAAAATATATATATATATATATATTTATTTCATTAGTTTTTGGTTATTATTTGTGAATAAAGACAATTTAGTCGTTTGTTATTTGCCTAATAAAATGACAGTACAATTTTTAGTTCTAAAAAAGTTTTTGACAGGTGGTCTTATAGGTTTGTTAAGCACTGTATAGAGCTACATAGTTTTATAAGGATTTAAACGGAAAATAAACGTTTACACTCTGCCCCTTTTTTGATTGCCAACGGCTGCAGCCTGCAAAGTACAACGTGAAAGCGCAAGGCTGACGCTCTGTAGCGAATTCACACATATATAGTGAGGCATTTTAATTTAAGTTGAAGAGACGGGATTTGCGCGACGCACCGCACAGCATGCTCATAGAATCTGGTTGAGTAATATATAGCCGTCAAAATGAAAGCCCACGGGTTCACGCAGTTTGTTGTACACGAGTGGAGCATTCATATGGGCCGTGAGCAACTGAACGGAACGCACATTCATAGAGCGGAATACTGATCAGAGCGTCACACATTGAGCAGTGCGCGCTGAATACTGCCGGGCGCGGCAGGTAGTTTCAGGCGTTTATCTCTTTCGAATCTCTATAAAAATCAGTTGACTGTACACTAGCCTTGCCGCGCCCCCCTTATCATAACTCCGCGCCCCCCCTAGGGGTCGCGCCCCCCAGTTTGGGAACCACTGTGTGTGTGCTCCTGAAATTTTGACTGTGCTCCTAAATTTTTTTAAATTACAGTAAGAGTAGAGTCAAAGTCCTTTTAAGACAAGTCGTCACTCGGCGGCCATCTTTGAAACACCTCTCGGGCATCAAAGTGCAGCTCCTATCTCTTTGAATGGGGAAACATCAAATTCTCCAAAACTGTTCGCCAAACTTATGATTAAATTTCATATTTTAAATCTCCAAAGAAATCCAACAAGAGCTGCCTCATAAATATAGTTCCTTGTGCTTGAATAGCGTTAAAATAACGCTTATTTTTCCGGCTAGATGAGCCAGTGCGCATGCACAGTACTGAACGCACGTCTTAGAGCGCCGGCTGTTTCTACAGCAACCGGGACTTCTAACGGCAGATGCAGTGACGCGCTGACTTTACTAAACAACGACTGGCTTTTTCACTAAGAAGGCGGAGCTTCGCGGCCATAATGAGCGTTTCATTGTTCCCAATTCAAAACTACACGAGTGACATGTCTTTGGTATTCTATAGTCTTTGGTAGAGTGTAGGCATACTTGTGCGGTGGACTGGCTGGTTCCTGCTTTTGCTGGAGAGGTGGCAGCAGACTGTTGAACAGTGAGGATCTGCTGGCCCAGAGCCACGTTGAGTGGCAGCGTCACAGACTTCTGGGGTGAGTTTGGAGACTGACTGGCCACTGAAACCACAGTAAGCTACAGAAAGGAGAAATATGAGGAAGAGGGTGACATTAGAAACCAGAATGTGGCCATCATATAGAAAAAAAACTGGCATCACAGAAACAAACGAATGTACTTGTGATGCCAGTTTTTACATTTATAAGATTTAAGACCTTGCTGGGAGACTTGAGAGGCGAGATGGCGACTTTACTGTTACCAGACGTATTCTGTGGCACAGTGCTGATGGTCTCACCGATGGTGATGCTGCGTGGAGGTGTCACTGGAGTGCTCTGGGTAACAACTCGCCCTGCGGGCAAAGAGAGGATTCAAATTTAGATATTACAGACATGCTGATAAAGAAAAAACAATACCACTCATGTTATATTTTATAAAGACAGACAGAAGAGTACCAGTCACTACAGGAGCCACTGAAGCTGGGCTGGACAGTCCTTTATTGTTCAGGGCTTTTGTGATGATGAGCTTTGTTATCATCGGTCCAGCTGTAGATACCGGGGGCTTCTTTGTGAGCTGTGATGAGAAATATGATACTTTCATAGGCAATTATTTCAGCCGCCTATGATAGTAACAAAAGGCATTTTCCTTAAAGAAAAAAAAAAAGTTACAAATAATGTAAAAAAAAAAAAAAAAAAAAAAAAATAGTTTTAATTAAAACAAATGGCTAATTTGAGCATAATATATTATAAACAATAAAACTCAATTATATTTTTTAAATATTACTATAAATATATTCAATGTACATACAAACAGGTTTGTTTTTGCAAATTGTGGGGACATTCCATAGACTTGATTTTATACTGTACAAACTGTATTTGATATTGCCCTACAGTGATTCTACACCTGAGCCTAGCCCTCACAGTGGGAAAAGTGGGAAAGTGGGGCAATATCCTCATAAGTCACCCTCTCCTTGTAATACCTATGTCATTCCCATAATACCTATGTTAGACCCATTTGGTCTAATTATACAAATATTATAAATAAAGATAATAGCTTTGACCTGCAGAAAAACATTTACAAATAAATAACACCACCAGCTCATTTCAATAATTATACTATAAAATGTCATTTATTAGAAATACATACATTTTAAATATTGTAATAATGATAATAGCTTATTTGAAAAATATAGTAATAAAAACAGCCTTTTTTCTTTTTTAAATGACTATAAAGATCATGCATAATAATATATCCGTTATTTGTTACAAAATACTATAACTAAATTATAATATTAATAGCAATTAAATATAATTGATTTAAAAAAAACAGTAATATCACATTTTTCCTTGAAAAACATAATTACAATAAAAGAATAGCTAATTATTAATAAAAAATTGTCATTTTCATAATAAAGCTCAACTATACAATTTATTACTATAAATAGATTAAAGATAAGAACTCATTTAAAAAAAAGAGGCATTTTTACAGAAAAACATTTAAACAAATAATAATAATAATAAAAACAGCTCAATTAAATTATACTATAAAATAACCTTTTTGTAAAATATATATTAAATGACTATATATAATAATAGCTTGTTTTAAAAGTATAGTAATAGACTTTTTCCTTTTTTAAATGACTATAAATATTTATAATAACAATATATAATTTTAACAAATATAATATTATATAAAACACATAATATATATAAAAAACATTGATTTAACTCTAAATTATTATATTTTTATTAATATAGCAATTAAATATAATTGATAATTTAAAAAACAGTAATAAAAGGCATTTTTCCTTAAAGGATTTTTTTTAACAAATGTAATATGTATAATAGTAAATAGCTCATTTGAGATTACAGTTATTAATAATAAAACTCAATTCTACATTTTAAATATTACTACAAATATATAAATACAGATAGCAACTCATTTTAAAAATAGAGGCATTTGTATTTGTAGGAAACACATTTGCAATATATAATAATTAATAACAACAACAACAGCAGCTTATTTGAATAATTATACTATAAAAATAACTCATTTTGAAATACATTTACTTTAAAAATTGCTATATTGTATTATAATAATAAAATTGATCAAATTTAATTTAAATTGTGACTATAAAGGTATTATACACTTTCCTTGTAGAAAAAAAAACCAACAACAACAGCTCATTTAAATAATTATACTATAAAATAATAAAATACTATAAAAAACTCATATTACAGTAATATTTAAAAATATATATGTATTTTAAAATGACTTGTTTTGATAATATAGCAATAAATGCAACCTTTTGCCTTTTTTTAGAGAAATATATTTATAACCTTAAAAAGTTACAAATTAGGGATGCTCATTTCGGTTAATTTTCCTGACCGACAACCGCTGCTCGTTATCCGATCATTAACCGTTAACTGATAAAATTAGAATAATGAATTAGTTTAAAATAAAAATAGAATGCACGAGTATCTGTGATGATACATAAAAATACAAGCGCATTTTTTTTTTTAACGTGCAAACAGCAGCATACAGAGCAACAACAAAAACTGCATTCATATACTCAAATTATCATGCATCAGTAGCGCTTCTGAGAACAGAGAAAATTAGAATGAAAAAAAAAAAGAATAATATAAATAGGCCTACATGAAATATGTATAAATTAAATAACTACCTAATTAAGATGACAAAACTAAAACACACTGAATCCTTCTATGTGCTTTGAAGAAAGGTACCGGTAGAGTTGGGGTACTCGGACTTGTACTCGGACTCGAGTCCGGTCTCGAGTACAATTTTTAGCGGACTCGGACTTGTCACGGACTCGGATGCATTTTGACTCGGACTTGACTCGGACTTGAGCTTTTCGGACTCGGGAATTATTGCCGAGTCCAGCCGAGTCCAGGGACAGTTGATGGAAATTTTACTGACTCGATGCATTATTACGAAAGTGACATTCAGTATTATTGGCATGTGTTTTAAAGTCTTGCCGGTACTTGAAAGCCTGCCTCTCAGTCAGCGCACAATGCTGAATTAAACTCTTTCTCTATTGCTACACACTTACACGAAAGGTAATGTCAAAATGCATCGTCTTGGAGAGCATTCATGTAAATGCTATCGGTTTTGTGTTGAGTTAGAAATACAGATGTGTCAAAATATATGATCTGTGCGTCCGGTCTTAAAGCGACAGCAGTGTAAACCTGCCACAGACTGCGTCATAATCAAACAACAAAATAAAAAGAGAAAATCACTCACTGCTCTTGATTGAAGCAGTTTAGCAATTTTAATAAGAATCATCTATATTTATTATATACGGTGAAGATTGTAGAGAGTTTTATTTTTACATTTATTACTTCATTAAATGTTTGTAGTACACTATTTCTATGGTATACTTTACCATATAGATCAATCTGAAAAACGTATAAAACTATTTCATTTGTATTTTGATTATTATATTTATTTATGCTTTTGCTTGTAATTAATTATTAGACTGTTTATTTTCCTTCAGTAAGCTTGAGAATGTTTTACTTACTTGGGTGTGCATTATTTTCTAATAATTCAATGGCCCGTTGTCAATAGACCAATTTGGAGTAGACGTTACAGTTATGTCAGTAAAAAAATACTATTTAAACCTATAACATTTTACATTTACCTATTTTATCTCAGAATTCAGAATTTTTTTATGTCGTTTATATGTTGTATTTAAGACTTTAGAACTCAATTTAACGCAGCAATAGCAAGTTTGTCAGTTCTGAGGGAAAAAATAAACTCATGACTTTAGCTGAGAGGAAAAGGGAGAATGTATTTTCTTATCAGAATTGTGAGATATAATCTCGAAATTGAGAAAATAAAGTCAGAATTTTATTCTTTTATTCCATGACTTCCATGTCATTAACCCTCACAGCCTCATTTTCATCTAAGAAAAATATGTCACTAGCTGTCCATCTCTTCACCTACCCCTCCCTTTATCACAGATTCATTCTTTTACTCGTAGGTACAGTCCTGTCCTTCCCTTATAATTCCCACATTGTCCTTCCCACATTCTAAAAGCTGTTTCACTCTGAAATATGTCATAATATCAAGTCAGTCATAACTTCTGTTACATGACTTTAAGTTTGCTGAGCAGGACACTAATGAGATGGTGTGAAATAAAAAAATCAAAATGGCAATATGCAACAGAGGTTTCCTTTTGTTACATTTAAATTGTCATTGCCTTATTGTAGTTGTACAAATTAAAACAAGGTTAAGATACTGACAAACAGTAGTTTTTAGTTGGACTCGGTCGGACTCGACTCGGACTCGACCCATTTGGACTCGGACTTGAGTCCGACTCGCCCCATTTTGGACTCGGACTTGACTCGGACTCGACTGGTTAAAGACTCGGACTCGACTCGGACTCGACTTACGTGGACTCGACCCAACACTAGGTACCGGTCTTGTTCTTCTCGTCGGACATAAAAACATATAGCAGTGCAGCCTATACCTCAGTTTTTAACATGTGGACATGCTACACGGATAGACTGGGACGCTGTCTGTTAACTCTTAGATCCATGACAAAAACACTTCACAAAAATCCTTTCAATTTGCGGTTCGGGTCTTTTCATCCACTAATCCACATATGTGGAGAAACGTGTTTTCACAGTGTTCAATAGCCAATCACAGACATTTCTGAAGATTACATTATCGCAGTGGCCAATCAGAGGCGGCTATGTTACGATCCACTCACCACTCAAAGTGCCGGTTTCAGTTCTGCTGAATTCTATACCTCCACGAACTCTCTCATTAAAACAAATTAAAGCTGCGTTCCAGCCCAGGCAGGTTTTTAAGCTGGTAAATCACGACTTCAAATCACGACTCACGACATTGTAGCGTTCCAGGCAAGTCACCCCAAAATGCCTGAGCGCATGTATTAATATTACATTATTATTCATTTGTTTGCAAAGTTATATTGTCCTAAAGTCTATTTTTTCACTGTGTACCACTTGCATAAACACCGCACCCGTAGGTGCTGACATTGTTGTTTCGCGGGTTATGTCACGTCAGAACTCGTAACTGGGAGTATATCGATGTAGTACGAGATCACGAGTGGAAAGTCACGGGTTTGACTGCCATTCGGGTGCACTTTCACGGGTAGAAGGTTGGAAAAACGCGGGTAACGGGTTGCCTGGAACGCGGCATAAGTGTAGACATGATGTAAATAAGAGATTCATTGTACAGTGTAAAGGTTATTTTATTACTTTTTATTAACTTTGTGAGATTGCGATTAACAACAGTAATGTATGAGTGACAGCTTTCCAGTGATTGTAAGGGGAGCGCGCACTTTTTAGACTATAATTAATTCAGAATTTGAATACATTTATTCATGGATTCACTCTCTGATAACCCAATATCGCCATTGCCATCGTGTTGCATACAGGCTACTACATCAGTTACACAAACTAAGAGAAGGTAAAGCAGGTGCTTACTCAGCTAAATATGTCTGAACAGCCGCACGTGTCCACATGCGCCCGTGAGTAAACATTTTTTCTTTCACCATGCAGCAAACGTAAAAAAAAAAAAAAAAAAAAAAAAATGCATTTTTAACCGTTTAACTGATAGTAATAATCGGTTAAAATTCTTACTGACGGTTAACGGTTAAACGGTCAATATGAGCATCCCTATTACAAATAATAAATAAAACCAGCTGGTCAAAAATACAGTATAAACGGCCTTTTTCCTTTTTTTAAAAAAATGATTATCAACAATATTTTAAAATACAGTAATAAAAAGACACTTTCTTTACAAGCAAAACTTGTATGTTATCTGTTACAAAACAGAAACATAATATGGCTTTAAATAGTTACAAATAAATGAAAACAGCTTTTTAAAAATACAGTAAGAACAGCATTTTCCCCCATTTTTAAGAAAATGACTAACATAATTTTTTCCTTTTTTTTTTTTAATTATGACTATAAATAACAACAATATAAAAAAATACAGTAATAAAAATTAATGAAGCCTTTTCTATTCTTTCCATGCATGAAAGCGAAAAAGTGACTAACAAATAGGAATGCACCGAATATTCGGCCACCGAAAATTTTCGGCCGAAAATGGCCCAAAAGTGCATTTTTGGTTTTCGGGCGAAAGATTTTTATCAGTCGTGTGGGCAGCCAGTGATGAGAGCAGAGATCGAGACAGATGTAGCTTTCAGTGAGTGAAAAACATTGGCTTTACGTTGGTGTTACGTCACAATATTTTAAAGATATGTCTTTTCTATATACTGTATTTTTATACATATTTATGTCTTAAACCAAGGAGGTGAGCCAATGGATATCACACAAGCAACGAAAACTGCGCAATATGTTAAAGTGAAAGTAAAAACTGACAGCGCTTTCAGCATCTGACGTGCATTCTCTCAGAGACAATGAGAGGCGATTATACTTTATATGCTGATATTAATTTAGTCCCCTAATATTTTTCTTGTGCCCCGAACATGGTGGGGAAAAAAATAAAAATAAACATATTTTGTGTAAGGGTTGTTTTTTGAAAGTCTTAAATAAAGCTCTTAATTTTCATTGATGACTGCAGTGTTACTTAGGGGTTAAGAAAGTCTTAATTATGATTTCAAGTGGTCTTAAATGTGGGGACTGAAAGACAAGAATTGCGATGAAACTTCAAAAGGCTATCCATTGAATAAATATGAGCGCTGCACATTTCAAAGTCATTTGCTGCTGCTTTGTGTACCAATTAGTGATGCGCGGGTCGGGGGTTTTTTCAACCCGCGGGTCCCGCAATTATGAAATTATTTGGCCCGCCCCAGCCCGCCCCGCAGTACTGTGTCTATTTTTACAACCCGCCCCGCCCCCGCGACAATTAAATAGACATAATATGCATTGTAATGCAAATGAAAACCGAAAGTGCTTTTCGCCCTTTAAACTGGCAACAATACTGTACGATTATGAATATGAACCATAAATCAAATCATATTAATAACAAGATAATCAGTGGTGTAACGTTAGTGGTGCCGGAAGAAATGTGGGTATATAGCCTATGCTTCATTTATGAATATCGTTTTGAACTTTCTATTTGAACGCATTCGTTTACTGGATCCTTGGACTGAAAGGTTTAAAGGTTCACTGGTTTAAGGAAGTTCTGATCATGAAAATCTGCTTCTTTTTATTTGTAAGATATTGTTTTCGTTATTATGTACTGTTTAAAATGACTAGGGTGCAGGAGACGCAGCGGGCGCAATCACCAAATACATTTCAAAGCAAGCCGGCGCCACAGTCCTGACTACATCATTGCTGTCTTTATTGTGTGTTTATAGCGAATATTTACATTCATTCACATATGACTGGATGTGGTTGACTGACATGATTTTGGCTAATGCAGGATAATGCGCATCAGAGGAGATTTAAATACGCATAGCACCAGGCCTGCAGAGCCGAATGAGCGTTCGCTTGATGCGCTTGTGGCTGGCAGCGGGAGCTGCTTGGCGCTTTCGTGACGTGACGTGTTGATAACCTTATTAAAGAACTTAATAAAATATGAAAATAGATATTCCCAAATATGTAATATAGGCTATAGGGAATTGCACGCAACATACATTGATTTTTTTTATTTTATTTTGTTTTTAATGACCCGCCCCAACCCGACCCGCAAATAAAGTGACAGTTTCTTTACCCGCCCCAACCCGACCCGCGGGTTACCCGCGGGGCCCGCGGGTTATGAGACGACCCGCGCATCACTAGTACCAATCTGACAGCGCCTCCAGCTGGAAGAGAAACACAGAGTTGTAAATGTGAACTGATGGATCCACAAGATAATGTGTTATAAAAAATGTAAACAATTTGAACAAAAGCATTAAAATACATGTATATGTTATTTAAGTAATACAATACTTGATTGATAATAATTGTTTTAAATACACCGCGTTCCAAATTATTATGCAAATTGGATGTAAATATCATAAACATACATTTTTTAGTTTTTCAATTAAACTCATGGATGGTATTGTGTCTAATGGCTCTTTGGACCACTGAAATAAATCTCAGACACCTATGATAAATAATTTGCAAGATGAGCCCAATTAAAGGAAAAGTACTTAAAAAGGACGTTCCACATTATTAAGCAGGCGACAGGTTTCAAGCAATATGGGAAAGAAAATGGATCTCTCTGCTGCCGAAAAGCGTCAAATAGTGCAATGCCTTGGACAAGGTATAAAAACATTCAATATTTCACAAAAACTTAAGCGTGATCATTGTTCTGTGAAGAGATTTGTGGCTGATTCAGAGCACAGATGGGTTTGTGCAGGTAAAGGCAGAATGAGAAAGGTTTCTGCCAGACAAATTCATCGGATTAAGAGAGCAGCTGCTAAAATGCCATTACAAAGCAGCAAACAGGTATTTGAAGCTGCTGGTGCCTCTGGAGTCCCACAAACCTCAAGGTGTAGGATCCTCCAGAGGCTTGCAGTTGTGCATAAACCTACTATTCGGCCACCCCTAACCAATGCTCACAAGCAGAAATGGTTGCAGTGGGCCCAGACATACATCAAGACTAATTTTCAAACAGTCTTCTTGTTTACTGATGAGTGTCGTGCATCCCTGAATGTTCCTAATGGATGGAGTAGTGGATGATCCATGTCCCAACAAGGCTGCTACTTCAACAAGGAGGTGGTGGAGTCATGTTTTGGGCGGAATCATAGGGAGAGAGCTTTAGGGTCCCTGAAGGTGTGAAAATGACCTCGGCAAAGTATGTAGATTTTTTGACTGACCGTTTTCTTCCATGGTACAAAAAAAGAACCATGCCTTCTGTAGCAAAATCATCTTCACGCATGACAACGCACCACCTCATGCTGCAAAGAATACATCTGCGTCATTGGCTGCTATGGGCATTAAAGATGAGAAACTCATTGTGTGGCCACCATCCTCCCCTGACCTCAACCAGATTGAGAACCTTTGGAGCATCCTCAAGCAAAAGATCTATGAGGGTGGGAGGCAGTTTGTAGCAAAACAGAAGCTCTGGGAGGCTATTCTGACAGCCTGCAAACAAATTAAAGCAGAAACTCTCCAAAAACTCACAAGTTCAATGGATGCAAGAATTGTGATAGTGATATCAAAGAAGGGGTCCTATGTTAAGTTGTAACTTGCCCTGTTAGGATGTTTTTGATTGAAATAGCTTTTGATTTCAGTAAATATGACCACCCAATGCTGCAAATTCAGCAAATGCCTGTTTTCAGTTCTTTACAACCTATAAAATGTTTTAACTCTGTTGTGCATAATAATTTGGAACAGTGCATATTCAGTTTTTTATTTTTGAAATAAATACTGTGATCATTAGGAGGTTTGTACAATAAATTATTGAATTATACCCGAATGGTTGATTACTTGAAAATTATACTGACTGTCATTTACATTGACTAATTATAAAAATCAGGGAAAGATACCATTTGCATAATAATTTGGAACGCGGTGTATAGCTGATTTATTCTTTGAAACTTTAATATTAATTTATGCAATTGAAATGCCTTGATTTTAATAACTAATAATTGGCATAATTCTTTCGGTGTTTCGGCCTTGGTTTCCTCTTTTTCAGTTTTCGGTTTCGGCCAAGAATTTTCATTTCGGTGCATCCCTACTAACAACCCGTCAGCTGCAGCAATTAAAGATATTTATATTAAAAAATAAACTGGCCAAAGCATAGACCCAATTAAAGCGTCACTTTAGGGTCTTGAAATTATATTTTTATTTCTGTATTTCTGCAATGTCTGCATAATCAGGCCAGGGTTTCAATGAAAGGTTGCTAAACACTCACCTGAAGTGTCTTGAGCTGCTGGGCCTGCAGTGTGGTGGAGGTGCCCATCAGCTGACTGGCAGAGCTCACCGCTATCACAGGCTTCCCTACTGTCGTCACCATTTTGATCTGCGTCGGTTGGGCCTTGCCATCCCCTGCGCCCTGGGTAGTGGCGGGCTTGTTCCAAGTGTGAGGCAGAGCCAACATAATAGGCTGCCCTGTTTTACTAAGGCCGGCAACCAAGAGTTTCTGGCCCTCTGGCTTGAGCACAGCAGCGCCTGGAGACTTGCCATCTGCAGTGGGAGTGCCGGCCACTTTGTTGATGATGAGCTGGTGGTTGGCCGGGACAGTAACGCTGGAGATTTTGGCGAGGTTTTGAGTCACCGCAGGACTGGTGGTTTTGGCAGAGGTGGTGGTCGTGGTGGTGGTGGCGGCTATGAGGCCGGAGGGGGTGAGGAGGAGTTGAGTTCCCGAGCTAATGCTGCTCTGCGCATCGCTGGAGGTCATCTGCATAGTTGTGGTGGCTGGACACAGGCTGACGATTTCAGGCACCTCTGTTTCCATAGGAACCTGTGGCGACTCCGGTTCAGTTTGGGGAGGAGCAGCGAGGTGCTCGGTGGGGAGCTCCTCTTCCATCGCGATGGCTTCTGTATCCATAATCTCATCAGGGAGGAGGCTGTTGAGCTCAGGTGAAACCACATCCATCTTGTACAAACTTACTGAAAACACACTGTGGAAAGAAAAATAAATAAAATAAATAAATAAAAACATACAAACGGCTACAAACAAGAGCTAAGTAACAAGTGTAAATGTATTGCAAGTACAGTACAATTCAAAAATATTACAAACAAACAAACTTTTTTTTTTTTTACCAAGGCTTTTGAAAATCAGTATAATATGCTGTTTTGCTGCTCAAGAAACATTTCTTCTTCTTCTTCTTCTTCTTCATAATAAAAATAGCTGTGCTGCTTAATATAGTTTTTTTTTTCAGGATTCTTTGATAAATAGAAAGTCCAAAAGAGCAGCATTTATTTGAAATAGAAATATTTAGTAACAGTGTAAAATGCTAAAATATCTATGAATAAAATCTAGCTGCATTTCTTTTCTTTTACAAACAAAAATAACATTTTGTATTTTAGTAGTATTTTATTATTTCTAAAAAGGCAACAATAATGCTAAATAATTTAACTCTCTCTTTATATATATATATATATATATATATTTTTTTTTTATTAACACACACATATACTGTGTGTGTCTATATAATATTGCCTTTTTAGAAATAAACTACTTAAATATCACATTATTTAACATGAAACACATTTAACTATTTTTCACAGTTAATATTCACACACACAAAATGTTTCCTTTTTACAATAAACTATCAAATATATGTAATATCATAATTTCAATAACATTAAACAATTTAGCTATTTATAACATTATTAACGTGTCTATTTATATACACAATATATTTCACATTAACATTAAACAATATTAAAAATAAGATGTATTGTTAAATGTTGAACACTAAATGTTGCCTTTTTACAAATACACAATATAAAATATTTAATATCTTATTTAACTAAATCTTATTTTTAATATTAACACGTGTATATGTATATACACAATGCATTTCATATTTAACATTAAACAAACATTTAACAATACACCTTTTTTAATATTAACACACAAAATGCCTTTTTACAAATAAACATACATATATACACATATATCATTTAACATTAAACAAACATACTATAATTTTTTATTTTTTATTTATTTGTAATATTAACGTGTGTGTTTATGCATATTTATTATTACTGAACATTAAAATACAATTAACTATACATCTTTTTTTAAATTATTAACATGCACATGAAATGTTGCCTTTTACAAATAAACTATATAAAATAATATGTCATTATACATAATTTTAATATTAACACATTTAAGAAAAAATACATAAAATTATATATAAATTTATTATATTTAATATTAGTTTACATTAAACTAATAATATTTAACTACAAAAGTTATTTGTAATGTTATTAACAAACAAACATAAAATGCTGCCTTTTTACAAATAAAGTATAATGTCCAATATATTTAATATCATTAACATTAAACAAATGTAATATTTAACTTTTAACTAATTTATTTTATTAACACACATACATACACACGCACACACATATAGTTGCTTTTTTACAAATAATAAACTGCTTAAAATGATAATAAAATGAATATATTTAACATTAAACATTATATCTGTTAATACTGATGCACAAAATGATGCCCTTTTACAATAATAAACTATATATAATATATTTTATATAATTTAACATTAAACAAACGTAATATTTAACTATATCTTATTTTAATATTAACACGTTTATATAATGTATATATAATATTTCCTATTATTTAACAATAATTTAACTATAAATCTTATTTTCTTTATAGTTAAATACAATAAAATGTTGCTTTTTTACAAATAAACTAAATAGATTATATCATTATTCATATCACAGATTATTGTCATTTTATTCAATATCATTTAACATTGAACATGTAATATTTAACTATATCTTATTTGTAATATTAACACATGAACATACAAATTTTATACATTTAATTTTAACATTAAACATAACTATACAAGTTATTTTTAATATTAACACATGTATATAACTTTTTACAAATAAACTATAAAAATCTAGAACATATTTAATATTAAACAAATATTTTATAGTAATATTTTACTACATGTTGTTTTTATGTTATTAACGCAAACACACACACACACACTAAATTCAGATTTAGTTCTTCCAAATATTTTCCATAAAATATTCCCATGACTTTAGACTGGCAAAACTTCTGATGACTTTTCTGGGCAAAGAAAACAAGTTAAATATACTCTAAAATTACAAGGCATGTGGGAATCATGACTTCCTTTATAAACACGTCTAGACAGCATTTATAAACACTGAAACGTACTGTACCGAGTACAACCGTAACCAATACAACTGTAACGTTAACCATATCCAAGTATGTTTTGTTTACACAGCAGTTTGGATTGAAACTACTAGCGCAACCCATCATATCAAGCATAGCTGCATAATAGTTATGTCACATATTCAGCTACAAACAACTGGCGGGCCATTCAAATTCACATATGCACAAAACGCTTTACACACTGCGAGCAACGCGACGCGAAAGGAGCGGACCGCTCCCATTCATTCCAATCAGTCTCCACTGTTGATAGCGTCGCGTCGCGGTCAGGGTTTACGCTCAGCTGCTATGCGGCTAACTAGCACAAGAGCTAACCAGCAGTTAACACAATTGTATATTAAGAACAGCTGTCACAGCTAACATGAACTAGCTTCAGAAAACTGACAATCTGCGAATCCTGACAGGAGAAAATGTGGTTTAAACAACCACACTCACAAAAAAACACACTTTTTGTGCAACAGCAACAACATTTAACGCTTTTACAGCCATTTCAAATACCCTGAGACAACAGCAGGCCTTTCTGGACATGCCTGACAATAACAATCCGTGTTTAATCCTTTACCTCAACAGTTAATTCAGGGAAACCAAACAAGACCGACTGTCAGTTTCACATCAGACGGAGTTTGTTGATATTCGACGCGCCTGCTTTCCTGTCTATTCTGTTGCCATGGAAATATCTGTATTTACAAGTCATACACATGAGTTATTGTAGACACGGTTGTTTTCCTCTTGGATTGAGTCCTGTTAAAGAGAGTTTGCAAGCTGCGTGTCTATTTCAGGCCGGGGTTGGATTTCGAAAGATCCGCCATTTTCATCTCGTCATCAGTTCAGACATGAGAAACAGTAGCAGAAGAAAAAACGTTTTGTTGTTTTTTTGTCCCACAAAGGAGGAGCGAAATGGAGACAAATGAAGTTCACAGATCATTTTAAATATTAATCTGACATTATTCGTTTCAAACCCGCATAACTTTTTCTTCATCGGAACAAAAAAATGTTTATCATAATGACAGCCTCGGTTACCATTCACTATCACTGGTGCATATTTTTCCGGACAGTGAAAATGAATGGAGCCTGAATTTCTGGTCTTCCGAAGAAAAAAGAAAACAATTCTGGTTTTTAAAAACAATAACAATTTTCTCTTCACCTTTGTGCACTGGTGTTATTTTGATTAAAATGATCACATTTACTTCAAATAAAAGTGTACACAAAACAGTACATTTTAAAGAGTTTAACCATCGAACGAAAGCCACGTAATTACTGAATGCCTAATGTCAACGATATTTATATAAAAAAGTGATTAGAGTTTAGAAAATAGGGCTGTCAAATTATTAAACATGATTATTCGCATCCAAAATAAAAGTTTGTGTGCAATGTGCAGATTTATTACATAAATATAAATACACACATACATGCATGCAAGTATGTCTGTGTGTGAAAATATATAAATAAATATATATATATATATATATTGTTCAAAAATTTGGGGGGTCAGTAAGACTTATAATAGTCTTTAGAGAAGTCTCTTATGCTCATTAAGGCTGCATTTATTTGATTAAAAATACAGAAAAAAACAGTAATATTGCAAAATGTTTTTACAATATAAAATATAAATACTTTAAAATAGAATTTATTCCTGTGATGAAAATGCTGAATTTTTATCAGCTGTTACTCCAGTCTTAAGTGTCACATGATCCTTCAGAAATCATTGTAATATGCTGATTTATTATTAGAATGATCCGTGTTGGATAATATCAACAGTTGTGCTGCCAAATATTTTTTGTAAACTTTGATTTTTTTTTTTTTTCAGGATTCTTTCATGAAGACAAGTTTAAAAAGTACAGTGTTTATTCAAAATATAAATATTTTATAATAATGTAAATTATTTATTATTAACTTTTAATAAACTTTTGATTATTAACTTAATACATCCTTGGTAAATAAAAGTATTAATTTCTTTAAAAAAAAACATTAAAATGTACTGACCCCAAACTTTTGAACGGTAGTGCGCATATATATATATATATACTATAAATTACAACTATATAAATATATACACGTCATTTTTAATATACATATATTATGCATGTGTATTTATATCTACATAACTATACACAAACTGTTATTTTGGATGGGATTAATCGATTGACAGCACTAAAATAAATGCATTTACAATACTTCATATTTATTTCATTATTTATTTAATTAATTACTAAAAACAACATAAGGCGACCACTCACTCTGCCACTCTGTCTCTTTTATTTTATAATTATGTATGAATTAATTTCAATATACAAGATAAAATCTCACACGTTTTGTATGAAACTAATAATGTTTTAAGAACAATAATATACTATAAAACGAGTATGACAGGCGCGTAGGGCCAGTAACGTTAGCTTGCTGTCACTGTCTGTCAGGTATAGCCTCAGGTGCTAACCAGTTAGCCACTATTAACTAACACTATTTAGCTTTGGCCGTGTTTGGTTCGTGCAGCAGGACATCCGCAAGCATTAGCGGCGATCGTTTGTGCTCACAGCTGGGTATGTGATGTTACTCCGGAGCGAGCGCTACAGGCAGTCCGCGGACGGACATCAGCTGACACATACACACTGTTAG